>NW_028142244.1:0-116767 GCF_055691185.1 Crinia signifera | reverse complement strand
TTGCCTAGAAGCCCCTAAACACATTGAAATAACATTGGGGGTTTAAATTCGTTAGGCCCCGCCCCTTTGAGTCCAGAAGCCCAGAATACCATTCATAGTATAGGCCATGACATGGCTGAGGGTTGAGATACTTTTGACCACGCCCCTTTTGCCTAGAAGCCCCTAAACCCATTGAAATAGCATTGGGGGTTTAAATTCGTTAGGCCCGCCCCTTTGGGCCCAGAAGCCCAGAATACCATTCATAGTATAGGCCATGACATGGCTGAGGGTTGAGATACTTTTGGCCACACCCCTTTTGCCTAGAAGCCCCTAAACCCATTGAAATAGCATTGGGGGTTTAAATTCGTTAGGACCCGCCCCTTTGGGTCCAGAAGCCCAGAATATCATTCAGAGTATAGGCCATGACATGGCTGAGGGTTGAGATACTTTTGGCCACGCCCCTTTTGCCTAGAAGCCCCTAAACCCATTGAAATAGCATTGGAGGGTTTACATTCGTTAGGCCCCGCCCCTTTGGGTCCAGAAGCCCAGAATACCATTCATAGTATAGGCCATGACATGGCTGAGGGTTGAGATACTTTTGGCCACGCCCCTTTTGCCTAGAAGCCCCTAAACACATTGAAATAGCATTGGGGGTTTAAATTCGTTAGGCCCCGCCCCTTTGGGTCCAGAAGCCCACAATACCATTCATAGTATAGGCCATGATATGGCTGAGGGTTGAGATACTTTTGGCCACGCCCCTTTTGCCTAGAAGCCCCTAAACCCATTGAAATAGCATTGGGGGTTTAAATTCGTTAGGCCCCGCCCCTTTGGGTTTAGAAGCCCAGAATACCATTCAGAGTATAGGCCATGACATGGCTGAGGGTTGAGATACTTTTGGCCACGCCCCTTTTGCCTAGAAGCCCCTAAACCCATTGAAATAGCATTGGGGGTTTAAATTCGTTAGGCCCCGCCCCTTTGGGTCCAGAAGCCCATAATACCATTCATAGTATAGGCCATGACATGGCTGAGGGTTGAGATACTTTTGACCACGCCCCTTTTGCCTAGAAGCCCCTAAACCCATTAAAATAGCATTGGGGGTTTAAATTCGTTAGGCCCCGCCCTTTGGGTCCAGAAGCCCAGAATGCCATTCATAGTATAGGCCATGACATGGCTGAGGGTTGAGATACTTTTGGCCACGCCCCTTTTGCCTAGAATCCCCTAAACCCATTGAAATAGCACTGGGGTTTAAATTTGTTAGGCCCCGCCCCTTTGGGTCCAGAAGCCCAGAATACCATTCATAGTATAGGCCATGACATGGCTGAGGGTTGAGATACTTTTGGCCACGCCCCTTTTGCCTAGAAGCCCCTAAACCCATTGAAATAGCATTGGGGGTTTAAATTTGTTAGGCCCCGCCCCTTTGGGTTTAGAAGCCCAGAATACCATTCCAGAGTATAGGCCATGACATGGCTGAGGGTTGAGATACTTTTGACCACGCCCTTTTGCCTAGAAGCCCCTAAACCCATTGAAATAGCATTGGGGGTTTAAATTCGTTAGGCCCCGCCCCTTTGGGTCCAGAAGCCCAGAATGCCATTCATAGTATAGGCCATGACATGGCTGAGGGTTGAGATACTTTTGGCCACGCCCCTTTTGCCTAGAAGCCCCTAAACCCATTGAAATAGCATTGGGGGTTTAAATTTGTTAGGCCCCGCCCCTTTGGGTTTAGAAGCCCAGAATACCATTCAGAGTATAGGCCATGACATGGCTGAGGGTTGAGATACTTTTGACCACGCCCCTTTTGCCTAGAAGCCCCTAAACCCATTGAAATAGCATTGGGGTTTAAATTCGTTAGGCCCCGCCCCTTTGGGTCCAGAAGCCCAGAATGCCATTCATAGTATAGGCCATGACATGGCTGAGGGTTGAGATACTTTTGGCCACGCCCCTTTGCCTAGAAGCCCCTTAACCCATTGAAATAGCATTGGAGGGTTTACATTCGTTAGGCCCCGCCCCTTGGGTCCAGAAGCCCAGAATACCATTCATAGTATAGGCCATGACATGGCTGAGGGTTGAGATACTTTTGGCCACGCCCCTTTTGCCTAGAAGCCCCTAAACACATTGAAATAGCATTGGGGGTTTAAATTCGTTAGGCCCCGCCCCTTTGGGTCCAGAAGCCCACAATACCATTCATAGTATAGGCCATGATATGGCTGAGGGTTGAGATACTTTTGGCCACGCCCCTTTTGCCTAGAAGCCCCTAAACCCATTGAAATAGCATTGGGGGTTTAAATTCGTTAGGCCCCGCCTTTTTGGGTTTAGAAGCCCAGAATACCATTCAGAGTATAGGCCATGACATGGCTGAGGGTTGAGATACTTTTGGCCACGCCCCTTTTGCCTAGAAGCCCCTAAACCCATTGAAATAGCATTGGGGTTTAAATTCGTTAGGCCCCGCCCCTTTGGGCCCAGAAGCCCAGAATACCATTCATAGTATAGGCCATGACATGGCTGAGGGTTGAGATACTTTAGGCCACACCCCTTTTGCCTAGAAGCCCCTAAACCCATTGAAATAGCATTGGAGGGTTAAATTCGTTAGGCCCCGCCCTTTGGGTCCAGAAGCCTAGAATACCATTCAGAGTATAGGCCATGACATGGCTGAGGGTTGAGATACTTTTGGCCACGCCCCTTTTGCCTAGAAGCCCCTAAACCCATTGAAATAGCATTGGAGGGTTTAAATTCGTTAGGCCCCGCCCCTTTGGGTTTAGAAGCCCAGAATACCATTCAGAGTATAGGCCATGACATGGCTGAGGGTTGAGATACTTTTGGCCACGCCCCTTTTGCCTAGAAGCCCCTAAACCCATTGAAATAGCATTGGGGGTTTAAATTCGTTAGGCCCCGCCCCCTTTGGGTCCAGAAGCCCATAATACCATTCAGAGTATAGGCCATGACATGGCTGAGGGTTGAGATACTTTTGACCACGCCCCTTTTGCCTAGAAGCCCCTAAACCCATTGAAATAGCATTGGGGGTTTAAATTCGTTAGGCCCCGCCCCTTTGGGCCCAGAAGCCCAGAATACCATTCATAGTATAGGCCATGACATGGCTGAGGGTTGAGATACTTTAGGCCACACCCCTTTTGCCTAGAAGCCCCTAAACCCATTGAAATAGCATTGGAGGGTTTAAATTCGTTAGGCCCCGCCCCTTTGGGTCCAGAAGCCTAGAATACCATTCATAGTATAGGCCATGATATGGCTGAGGGTTGAGATACTTTTGGCCACGCCCCTTTTGCCTAGAAGCCCTAAACACATTGAAATAACATTGGGGGTTTAAATTCGTTAGGCCCCGCCCCTTTGGGTCCAGAAGCCCAGAATACCATTCATAGTATAGGCCATGACATGGCTGAGGGTTGAGATCTTTTGACCACGCCCTTTTGCCTAGAAGCCCCTAAACCCATTGAAATAGCATTGGGGGTTTAAATTCGTTAGGCCCCGCCCCTTCGGGCCCAGAAGCCCAGAATACCATTCATAGTATAGGCCATGACATGGCTGAGGGTTGAGATACTTTTGGCCACGCCCCTTTTGCCTAGAAGCCCCTAACCCATTGAAATAGCATTGGAGGGTTTACATTCGTTAGGCCCCGCCCCTTTGGGTCCAGAAGCCCAGAATACCATTCATAGTATAGGCCATGACATGGCTGAGGGTTGAGATACTTTTGGCCACGCCCCTTTTGCCTAGAAGCCCCTAAACACATTGAAATAGCATTGGGGGTTTAAATTCGTTAGGCCCCGCCCCTTTGGGTCCAGAAGCCCACAATACCATTCATAGTATAGGCCATGATATGGCTGAGGGTTGAGATACTTTTGGCCACGCCCCTTTTGCCTAGAAGCCCTAAACCCATTGAAATAGCATTGGGGGTTTAAATTCGTTAGGCCCCGCCCCTTTGGGTTTAGAAGCCCAGAATACCATTCAGAGTATAGGCCATGACATGGCTGAGGGTTGAGATACTTTTGGCCACGCCCCTTTTGCCTAGAAGCCCCTAAACCCATTGAAATAGCATTGGGGGTTTAAATTCGTTAGGCCCCGCCCCTTTGGGTCCAGAAGCCCATAATACCATTCAGAGTATAGGCCATGACATGGCTGAGGGTTGAGATACTTTTGGCCACGCCCCTTTTGCCTAGAAGCCCCTAAACCCATTGAAATAGCATTGGAGGGTTTACATTCGTTAGGCCCCGCCCCTTTGGGTCCAGAAGCCCAGAATACCATTCATAGTATAGGCCATGACATGGCTGAGGGTTGAGATACTTTTGGCCACGCCCCTTTTGCCTAGAAGCCCCTAAACACATTGAAATAGCATTGGGGGTTTAAATTCGTTAGGCCCCGCCCCTTTGGGTCCAGAAGCCCAGAATACCATTCATAGTATAGGCTATGACATGGCTGAGGGTTGAGATACTTTTGACCACGCCCACTTTTGCCTAGAAGCCCCTAAACCCATTGAAATAGCATTGGAGGGTTTAAATTCGTTAGGCCCCGCCCCTTTGGGTCCAGAAGCCCAGAATACCATTCATAGTATAGGCCATGACATGGCTGAGGGTTGAGATACTTTTGGCCACGCCCCTTTTGCCTAGAAGCCCCTAAACACATTGAAATAACATTGGGGGTTTAAATTCGTTAGGCCACGCCCCTTTGGGTCCAGAAGCCCAGAATACCATTCATAGTATAGGCCATGACATGGCTGAGGGTTGAGATACTTTTAACCACGCCCCTTTTGCCTAGAAGCCCCTAAACCCATTGAAATAGCATTGGGGGTTTTAAATTCGTTAGGCCCCGCCCCTTTGGGCCCAGAAGCCCAGAATACCATTCATAGTATAGGCCATGACATGGCTGAGGGTTGAGATACTTTTGGCCACACCCCTTTTGCCTAGAAGCCCCTAAACCCATTGAAATAGCATTGGGGTTTAAATTCGTTAGGACCCGCCCCTTTGGATCCAGAAGCCCAGAATATCATTCAGAGTATAGGCCATGACATGGCTGAGGGTTGAGATACTTTTGGCCACGCCCCTTTGCCTAGAAGCCCCTAAACCCATTGAAATAGCATTGGAGGGTTTACATTCGTTAGGCCCCGCCCCTTTGGGTCCAGAAGCCCAGAATACCATTCATAGTATAGGCCATGACATGGCTGAGGGTTGAGATACTTTTGGCCACGCCCCTTTTGCTAAAAGCCCCTAAACACATTAAAATAGCATTGGGGGTTTAAATTCGTTAGGCCCCGCCCCTTTGGGTCCAGAAGCCTACAATACCATTCATAGTATAGGCCATGATATGGCTGAGGGTTGAGATACTTTTGGCCACGCCCCTTTTGCCTAGAAGCCCCTAAACCCATTGAAATAGCATTGGGGGTTTAAATTCGTTAGCCCGCCCCTTTGGGTTTAGAAGCCCAGAATACCATTCAGAGTATAGGCCATGACATGGCTGAGGGTTGAGATACTTTTGGCCACGCCCCTTTGCCTAGAAGCCCCTAAACCCATTGAAATAGCATTGGGGGTTTAAATTCGTTAGGCCCCGCCCCTTTGGGTCCAGAAAGCCCATAATACCATTCATAGTATAGGCCATGACATGGCTGAGGGTTGAGATACTTTTGACCACGCCCCTTTTGCCTAGAAGCCCTAAACCCATTGAAATAGCATTGGGGGGTTTAAATTCGTTAGGCCCCGCCCTTTGGGTCCAGAAGCCCAGAATGCCATTCATAGTATAGGCCATGACATGGCTGAGGGTTGAGATACTTTTGGCCACGCCCCTTTTGCCTAGAAGCCCCTAAACCCATTGAAATAGCATTGGGGGTTTAAATTCGTTAGGCCCCGCCCCTTTGGGTTTAGAAGCCCAGAATACCATTCAGAGTATAGGCCATGACATGGCTGAGGGTTTGAGATACTTTTGACCACGCCCTTTTGCCTAGAAGCCCCTAAACCCATTGAAATAGCATTGGGGGTTTAAATTCGTTAGGCCCCGCCCCTTTGGGTTTAGAAGCCCAGAATACCATTCAGAGTATAGGCCATGACATGGCTGAGGGTTGAGATACTTTTGGCCACGCCCCTTTTGCCTAGAAGCCCCTAAACCCATGAAATAGCATTGGGGGTTTAAATTCGTTAGGCCCTGCCCCTTGGGTCCAGAAGCCCAGAATACCATTCATAGTATAGGCCATGACATGGCTGAGGGTTGAGATACTTTATGCCACGCCCCTTTTGCCTAGAATCCCTAAACCCATTGAAATAGCATTGGGGGTTTAAATTCGTCAGGCCCCGCCCCTTTGGGTTTAGAAGCCAGAATACCATTCAGAGTATAGGCCATGACATGGCTGAGGGTTGAGATACTTTTGACCACGCCCCTTTTGCCTAGAAGCCCCTAAACCCATTGAAATAGCATTGGGGGTTTAAATTCGTTAGGCCCCGCCCCTTTGGGTTTAGAAGCCCAGAATACCATTCAGAGTATAGGCCATGACATGGCTGAGGGTTGAGATACTTTTGGCCACGCCCCTTTTGCCTAGAAGCCCCTAAACCCATTGAAATAGCATTGGGGGTTTAAATTCGTTAGGCCCTGCCCTTTGGGTCCAGAAGCCCAGAATACCATTCATAGTATAGGCCATGACATGGCTGAGGTTGAGATACTTTATGCCACGCCCCTTTTGCCTAGAATCCCCTTAACCCATTGAAATAGCACTGGGGGTTTAAATTCGTTAGGCCCCGCCCCTTTGGGTCCAGAAGCCCAGAATACATTCATAGTATAGGCCATGACATGGCTGAGGGTTGAGATACTTTTGACCACGCCCATTTTGCCTAGAAGCCCTAAACCCATTGAAATAGCATTGGGGGTTTAAATTCGTTAGGCCCCGCCCCTTTGGGTCCAGAAGCCCAGAATGCCATTCATAGTATAGGCCATGACATGGCTGAGGGTTGAGATACTTTTGGCCACGCCCCTTTTGCCTAGAAGCCCCTAAACACATTGAAATAGCATTGGGGGTTTAAATTCGTTAGGCCCCGCCCCTTTGGGTCCAGAAGCCCACAATACCATTCATAGTATAGGCCATGACATGGCTGAGGGTTGAGATACTTTTGGCCACGCCCCTTTTGCCTAGAAGCCCCTAAACCTATTGAAATAGCATTGGGGGTTTAAATTCGTTAGGCCCCGCCCCTTTGGGTTTAGAAGCCCAAATTACCATTCAGAGTATAGGCCATGACATGGCTGAGGGTTGAGATACTTTTGGCCACGCCCCTTTTGCCTAGAAGCCCCTAAACCCATTGAAATAGCATTGGGGGTTTAAATTCGTTAGGTCCCGCCCCTTTGGGTCCAGAAGCCCAGAATATCATTCAGAGTATAGGCCATGACATGGCTGAGGGTTGAGATACTTTTGACCACGCCCCTTTTGCCTAGAAGCCCCTAAACCCATTGAAATAGCATTGGGGGTTTAAATTCGTTAGGCCCCGCCCCTTTGGGCCCAGAAGCCCAGAATACAATTCATAGTATAGGCCATGACATGGCTGAGGGTTGAGATACTTTTGGCCACACCCCTTTTGCCTAGAAGCCCCTAAACCCATTGAAATAGCATTGGGGGTTTAAATTCGTTAGGACCCGCCCCTTTGGGTCCAGAAGCCCAGAATACCATTCAGAGTATAGGCCTTGACATGGCTGAGGGTTGAGATACTTTTGGCCACGCCCCTTTTGCCTAGAAGCCCCTAAACCCATTGAAATAGCATTGGAGGGTTTAAATTCGTTAGGCCCAGCCCCTTTGGGTCCAGAAGCCCAGAATACCATTCATAGTATAGGCCATGACATGGCTGAGGGTTGAGATACTTTTGGCCACGCCCCTTTTGCCTAGAAGCCCCTAAACACATTGAAATAGCATTGGGGGTTTAAATTCGTTAGGCCCCGCCCCTTTGGGTCCAGAAGCCCAGAATACCATTCATAGTATAGGCTATGACATGGCTGAGGGTTGAGATACTTTTGACCACGCCCCTTTTGCCTAGAAGCCCCTAAACCCATTGAAATAGCATTGGAGGGTTTAAATTCGTTAGGCCCCGCCCCTTTGGGTCCAGAAGCCCAGAATACCATTCATAGTATAGGCCATGACATGGCTGAGGGTTGAGATACTTTTGGCCACGCCCCTTTTGCCTAGAAGCCCCTAAACACATTGAAATAACATTGGGGGTTTAAATTCGTTAGGCCCCGCCCCTTTGGGCCCAGAAGCCCAGAATACCATTCATAGTATAGGCCATGACATGGCTGAGGGTTGAGATACTTTTAACCACGCCCCTTTTGCCTAGAAGCCCCTAAACCCATTGAAATAGCATTGGGGGTTTAAATTCGTTAGGCCCTGCTCCTTTGGGCCCAGAAGCCCAGAATACCATTCATAGTATAGGCCATGACATGGCTGAGGGTTGAGATACTTTTGGCCACACCCCTTTTGCCTAGAAGCCCCTAAACCCATTGAAATAGCATTTGGGGTTTAAATTCGTTAGGACCCGCCCCTTTGGGTCCAGAAGCCCAGAATATCATTCAGAGTATAGGCCATGACATGGCTGAGGGTTGAGATACTTTTGGCCACGCCCCTTTTGCCTAGAAGCCCCTAAACCCATTGAAATAGCATTGGAGGGTTTACATTCGTTAGGCCCCGCCCCTTTGGGTCCAGAAGCCCAGAATACCATTCATAGTATAGGCCATGACATGGCTGAGGGTTGAGATACTTTTGGCCACGCCCCTTTTGCCTAGAAGCCCCTAAACACATTGAAATAGCATTGGGGGTTTAAATTCGTTAGGCCCCGCCCCTTTGGGTCCAGAAGCCCACAATACCATTCATAGTATAGGCCATGATATGGCTGAGGGTTGAGATACTTTTGGCCACGCCCCTTTTGCCTAGAAGCCCCTAAACCCATTGAAATAGCATTGGGGGTTTAAATTCGTTAGGCCACGCCCCTTTGGGTTTAGAAGCCCATAATACCATTCAGAGTATAGGCCATGACATGGCTGAGGGTTGAGATACTTTTGGCCACGCCCCTTTTGCCTAGAAGCCCCTAAACCCATTGAAATAGCATTGGGGGTTTAAATTCGTTAGGCCCCGCCCCTTTGGGTCCAGAAGCCCATAATACCATTCATAGTATAGGCCATGACATGGCTGAGGGTTGAGATACTTTTGACCACGCCCCTTTTGCCTAGAAGCCCCTAAACCCATTGAAATAGCATTGGGGGTTTAAATTCGTTAGGCCCCGCCCCTTTGGGTCCAGAAGCCCAGAATGCCATTCATAGTATAGGCCATGACATGGCTGAGGGTTGAGATACTTTTGGCCACGCCCCTTTTGCCTAGAAGCCCCTAAACCCATTGAAATAGCATTGGGGGTTTAAATTCGTTAGGCCCTGCCCCTTTGGGTCCAGAAGCCCACAATACCATTCATAGTATAGGCCATGACATGGCTGAGGGTTGAGATACTTTTGGCCACGCCCCTTTTGCCTAGAAGCCCCTAAACCCATTGAAATAGCATTGGGGGTTTAAATTCGTTAGGCCCCGCCCCTTTGGGCCCAGAAGCCCAGAATACCATTCATAGTATAGGCCATGACATGGCTGAGGGTTGAGATACTTTTGGCCACACCCCTTTTGCCTAGAAGCCCCTAAACCCATTGAAATAGCATTGGGGGTTTAAATTCGTTAGGCCCCGCCCCTTTGGGTCCAGAAGCCCACAATACCATTCATAGTATAGGCCATGATATGGCTGAGGGTTGAGATACTTTTGGCCACGCCCCTTTTGCCTAGAAGCCCCTAAACCCATTGAAATAGCATTGGGGGTTTAAATTCGTTAGGCCCCGCCCCTTTGGGTTTAGAAGCCCAGAATACCATTCAGAGTATAGGCCATGACATGGCTGAGGGTTGAGATACTTTTGGCCACGCCCCTTTTGCCTAGAAGCCCCTAAACCAATTGAAATAGCATTGGGGGTTTAAATTCGTTAGGCCCCGCCCCTTTGGGTCCAGAAGCCCATAATACCATTCATAGTATAGGCCATGACATGGCTGAGGGTTGAGATACTTTTGACCACGCCCCTTTTGCCTAGAAGCCCCTAAACCCATTAAAATAGCATTGGGGGTTTAAATTCGTTAGGCCCCGCCCCTTTGGGTCCAGAAGCCCAGAATGCCATTCATAGTATAGGCCATGACATGGCTGAGGGTTGAGATACTTTTGGCCACGCCCCTTTTGCCTAGAAGCCCCTAAACCCATTGAAATAGCATTGGGGGTTTAAATTCGTTAGGTCCCGCCCCTTTGGGTCCAGAAGCCCAGAATATCATTCAGAGTATAGGCCATGACATGGCTGAGGGTTGAGATACTTTTGGCCACGCCCCTTTTGCCTAGAATCCCCTAAACCCATTGAAATAGCACTGGGGGTTTAAATTCGTTAGGCCCCGCCCCTTTGGGTCCAGAAGCCCAGAATACCATTCATAGTATAGGCCATGACATGGCTGAGGGTTGAGATACTTTTGGCCACGCCCCTTTTGCCTAGAAGCCCCTAAACCCATTGAAATAGCATTGGAGGGTTTAAATTCGTTAGGCCCCGCCCCTTTGGGTCCAGAAGCCCAGAATACCATTCATAGTATAGGCCATGACATGGCTGAGGGTTGAGATACTTTTGGCCACGCCCCTTTTGCCTAGAAGCCCCTAAACCCATTGAAATAGCATTGGGGGTTTAAATTTGTTAGGCCCCGCCCCTTTGGGTTTAGAAGCCCAGAATACCATTCAGAGTATAGGCCATGACATGGCTGAGGGTTGAGATACTTTTGACCACGCCCCTTTTGCCTAGAAGCCCCTAAACCCATTGAAATAGCATTGGGGGTTTAAATTCGTTAGGCCCCGCCCCTTTGGGCCCAGAAGCCCAGAATACAATTCATAGTATAGGCCATGACATGGCTGAGGGTTGAGATACTTTTGGCCACACCCCTTTTGCCTAGAAGCCCCTAAACCCATTGAAATAGCATTGGGGTTTTAAATTCGTTAGGACCCGCCCCTTTGGGTCCAGAAGCCCAGAATGCCATTCATAGTATAGGCCATGACATGGCTGAGGGTTGAGATACTTTTGGCCACGCCCCTTTTGCCTAGAAGCCCCTAAACCCATTGAAATAGCATTGGGGGTTTAAATTCGTTAGGCCCCGCCCCTTTGGGTTTAGAAGCCCAGAATACCATTCAGAGTATAGGCCATGACATGGCTGAGGGTTGAGATACTTTTGACCACGCCCCTTTTGCCTAGAAGCCCCTAAACCCATTGAAATAGCATTGGGGGTTTAAATTCGTTAGGCCCCGCCCCTTTGGGTCCAGAAGCCCACAATACCATTCATAGTATAGGCCATGATATGGCTGAGGGTTGAGATACTTTTGGCCACGCCCCTTTTGCCTAGAAGCCCCTAAACCCATTGAAATAGCATTGGGGGTTTAAATTCGTTAGGCCCCGCCCCTTTGGGTTTAGAAGCCCAGAATACCATTCAGAGTATAGGCCATGACATGGCTGAGGGTTGAGATACTTTTGGCCACGCCCCTTTTGCCTAGAAGCCCCTAAACCCATTGAAATAGCATTGGGGGTTTAAATTCGTTAGGCCCCGCCCCTTTGGGTCCAGAAGCCCATAATACCATTCATAGTATAGGCCATGACATGGCTGAGGGTTGAGATACTTTTGACCACGCCCCTTTTGCCTAGAAGCCCCTAAACCCATTAAAATAGCATTGGGGGTTTAAATTCGTTAGGCCCCGCCCCTTTGGGTCCAGAAGCCCAGAATGCCATTCATAGTATAGGCCATGACATGGCTGAGGGTTGAGATACTTTTGGCCACGCCCCTTTTGCCTATAAGCCCCTAAACCCATTGAAATAGCATTGGGGGTTTAAATTCGTTAGGTCCCGCCCCTTTGGGTCCAGAAGCCCAGAATATCATTCAGAGTATAGGCCATGACATGGCTGAGGGTTGAGATACTTTTGGCCACGCCCCTTTTGCCTAGAATCCCCTAAACCCATTGAAATAGCACTGGGGGTTTAAATTCGTTAGGCCCCGCCCCTTTGGGTCCAGAAGCCCAGAATACCATTCATAGTATAGGCCATGACATGGCTGAGGGTTGAGATACTTTTGGCCACGCCCCTTTTGCCTAGAAGCCCCTAAACCCATTGAAATAGCATTGGAGGGTTTAAATTCGTTAGGCCCCGCCCCTTTGGGTCCAGAAGCCCAGAATACCATTCATAGTATAGGCCATGACATGGCTGAGGGTTGAGATACTTTTGGCCACGCCCCTTTTGCCTAGAAGCCCCTAAACCCATTGAAATAGCATTGGGGGTTTAAATTTGTTAGGCCCCGCCCCTTTGGGTTTAGAAGCCCAGAATACCATTCAGAGTATAGGCCATGACATGGCTGAGGGTTGAGATACTTTTGACCACGCCCCTTTTGCCTAGAAGCCCCTAAACCCATTGAAATAGCATTGGGGGTTTAAATTCGTTAGGCCCCGCCCCTTTGGGCCCAGAAGCCCAGAATACAATTCATAGTATAGGCCATGACATGGCTGAGGGTTGAGATACTTTTGGCCACACCCCTTTTGCCTAGAAGCCCCTAAACCCATTGAAATAGCATTGGGGTTTTAAATTCGTTAGGACCCGCCCCTTTGGGTCCAGAAGCCCAGAATGCCATTCATAGTATAGGCCATGACATGGCTGAGGGTTGAGATACTTTTGGCCACGCCCCTTTTGCCTAGAAGCCCCTAAACCCATTGAAATAGCATTGGGGGTTTAAATTCGTTAGGCCCCGCCCCTTTGGGTTTAGAAGCCCAGAATACCATTCAGAGTATAGGCCATGACATGGCTGAGGGTTGAGATACTTTTGACCACGCCCCTTTTGCCTAGAAGCCCCTAAACCCATTGAAATAGCATTGGGGGTTTAAATTCGTTAGGCCCCGCCCCTTTGGGCCCAGAAGCCCAGAATACCATTCATAGTATAGGCCATGACATGGCTGAGGGTTGAGATACTTTTGGCCACACCCCTTTTGCCTAGAAGCCCCTAAACCCATTGAAATAGCATTGGGGGTTTAAATTCGTTAGGACCCGCCCCTTTGGGTCCAGAAGCCCAGAATATCATTCAGAGTATAGGCCATGACATGGCTGAGGGTTGAGATACTTTTGGCCACGCCCCTTTTGCCTAGAAGCCCCTAAACCCATTGAAATAGCATTGGAGGGTTTACATTCGTTAGGCCCCGCCCCTTTGGGTCCAGAAGCCCAGAATACCATTCATAGTATAGGCCATGACATGGCTGAGGGTTGAGATACTTTTGGCCACGCCCCTTTTGCCTAGAAGCCGCTAAACACATTGAAATAGCATTGGGGGTTTAAATTCGTTAGGCTCCGCCCCTTTGGGTCCAGAAGCCCACAATACCATTCATAGTATAGGCCATGATATGGCTGAGGGTTGAGATACTTTTGGCCACGCCCCTTTTGCCTAGAAGCCCCTAAACCCATTGAAATAGCATTGGGGGTTTAAATTCGTTAGGCCCCGCCCCTTTGGGTTTAGAAGCCCAGAATACCATTCAGAGTATAGGCCATGACATGGCTGAGGGTTGAGATACTTTTGGCCACGCCCCTTTTGCCTAGAAGCCCCTAAACCCATTGAAATAGCATTGGGGGTTTAAATTCGTTAGGCCCCGCCCCTTTGGGTCCAGAAGCCCAGAATACCATTCATAGTATAGGCTATGACATGGCTGAGGGTTGAGATACTTTTGACCACGCCCCTTTTGCCTAGAAGCCCCTAAACCCATTGAAATAGCATTGGGGGTTTAAATTCGTTAGGCCCCGCCCCTTTGGGCCCAGAAGCCCAGAATACCATTCATAGTATAGGCCATGACATGGCTGAGGGTTGAGATACTTTAGGCCACACCCCTTTTGCCTAGAAGCCCCTAAACCCATTGAAATAGCATTGGAGGGTTTAAATTCGTTAGGCCCCGCCCCTTTGGGTCCAGAAGCCTAGAATACCATTCATAGTATAGGCCATGACATGGCTGAGGGTTGAGATACTTTTGGCCACGCCCCTTTTGCCTAGAAGCCCCAAAAAACATTGAAATAACATTGGGGGTTTAAATATCGTTAGGCCCCGCCCCTTTGGGTCCAGAAGCCCAGAATACCATTCATAGTATAGGCCATGACATGGCTGAGGGTTGAGATACTTTTGACCACGCCCCTTTTGCCTAGAAGCCCCTAAACCCATTGAAATAGCATTGGGGGTTTAAATTCGTTAGGCCCCGCCCCTTTGGGCCCAGAAGCCCAGAATACCATTCATAGTATAGGCCATGACATGGCTGAGGGTTGAGATACTTTTGGCCACACCCCTTTTGCCTAGAAGCCCCTAAACCCATTGAAATAGCATTGGGGGTTTAAATTCGTTAGGACCCGCCCCTTTGGGTCCAGAAGCCCAGAATATCATTCAGAGTATAGGCCATGACATGGCTGAGGGTTGAGATACTTTTGGCCACGCCCCTTTTGCCTAGAAGCCCCTAAACCCATTGAAATAGCATTGGAGGGTTTACATTCGTTAGGCCCCGCCCCTTTGGGTCCAGAAGCCCAGAATACCATTCATAGTATAGGCCATGACATGGCTGAGGGTTGAGATACTTTTGGCCACGCCCCTTTTGCCTAGAAGCCCCTAAACACATTGAAATAGCATTGGGGGTTTAAATTCGTTAGGCCCCGCCCCTTTGGGTCCAGAAGCCCACAATACCATTCATAGTATAGGCCATGATATGGCTGAGGGTTGAGATACTTTTGGCCACGCCCCTTTTGCCTAGAAGCCCCTAAACCCATTGAAATAGCATTGGGGGTTTAAATTCGTTAGGCCCCGCCCCTTTGGGTTTAGAAGCCCAGAATACCATTCAGAGTATAGGCCATGACATGGCTGAGGGTTGAGATACTTTTGGCCACGCCCCTTTTGCCTAGAAGCCCCTAAACCCATTGAAATAGCATTGGGGGTTTAAATTCGTTAGGCCCCGCCCCTTTGGGTCCAGAAGCCCATAATACCATTCATAGTATAGGCCATGACATGGCTGAGGGTTGAGATACTTTTGACCACGCCCCTTTTGCCTAGAAGCCCCTAAACCCATTAAAATAGCATTGGGGGTTTAAATTCGTTAGGCCCCGCCCCTTTGGGTCCAGAAGCCCAGAATGCCATTCATAGTATAGGCCATGACATGGCTGAGGGTTGAGATACTTTTGGCCACGCCCCTTTTGCCTAGAATCCCCTAAACCCATTGAAATAGCACTGGGGGTTTAAATTCGTTAGGCCCCGCCCCTTTGGGTCCAGAAGCCCAGAATACCATTCATAGTATAGGCCATGACATGGCTGAGGGTTGAGATACTTTTGGCCACGCCCCTTTTGCCTAGAAGCCCCTAAACCCATTGAAATAGCATTGGAGGGTTTAAATTCGTTAGGCCCCGCCCCTTTGGGTCCAGAAGCCCAGAATACCATTCATAGTATAGGCCAAGACATGGCTGAGGGTTGAGATACTTTTGGCCACGCCCCTTTTGCCTAGAAGCCCCTAAACCCATTGAAATAGCATTGGGGGTTTAAATTTGTTAGGCCCCGCCCCTTTGGGTTTAGAAGCCCAGAATACCATTCAGAGTATAGGCCATGACATGGCTGAGGGTTGAGATACTTTTGACCACGCCCCTTTTGCCTAGAAGCCCCTAAACCCATTGAAATAGCATTGGGGGTTTAAATTCGTTAGGCCCCGCCCCATTGGGCCCAGAAGCCCAGAATACAATTCATAGTATAGGCCATGACATGGCTGAGGGTTGAGATACTTTTGGCCACACCCCTTTTGCCTAGAAGCCCCTAAACCCATTGAAATAGCATTGGGGTTTTAAATTCGTTAGGACCCGCCCCTTTGGGTCCAGAAGCCCAGAATGCCATTCATAGTATAGGCCATGACATGGCTGAGGGTTGAGATACTTTTGGCCACGCCCCTTTTGCCTAGAAGCCCCTAAACCCATTGAAATAGCATTGGGGGTTTAAATTCGTTAGGCCCCGCCCCTTTGGGTTTAGAAGCCCAGAATACCATTCAGAGTATAGGCCATGACATGGCTGAGGGTTGAGATACTTTTGACCACGCCCCTTTTGCCTAGAAGCCCCTAAACCCATTGAAATAGCATTGGGGGTTTAAATTCGTTAGGCCCCGCCCCTTTGGGCCCAGAAGCCCAGAATACCATTCATAGTATAGGCCATGACATGGCTGAGGGTTGAGATACTTTTGGCCACACCCCTTTTGCCTAGAAGCCCCTAAACCCATTGAAATAGCATTGGGGGTTTAAATTCGTTAGGACCCGCCCCTTTGGGTCCAGAAGCCCAGAATATCATTCAGAGTATAGGCCATGACATGGCTGAGGGTTGAGATACTTTTGGCCACGCCCCTTTTGCCTAGAAGCCCCTAAACCCATTGAAATAGCATTGGAGGGTTTACATTCGTTAGGCCCCGCCCCTTTGGGTCCAGAAGCCCAGAATACCATTCATAGTATAGGCCATGACATGGCTGAGGGTTGAGATACTTTTGGCCACGCCCCTTTTGCCTAGAAGCCCCTAAACACATTGAAATAGCATTGGGGGTTTAAATTCGTTAGGCCCCGCCCCTTTGGGTCCAGAAGCCCACAATACCATTCATAGTATAGGCCATGATATGGCTGAGGGTTGAGATACTTTTGGCCACGCCCCTTTTGCCTAGAAGCCCCTAAACCCATTGAAATAGCATTGGGGGTTTAAATTCGTTAGGCCCCGCCCCTTTGGGTTTAGAAGCCCAGAATACCATTCAGAGTATAGGCCATGACATGGCTGAGGGTTGAGATACTTTTGGCCACGCCCCTTTTGCCTAGAAGCCCCTAAACCCATTGAAATAGCATTGGGGGTTTAAATTCGTTAGGCCCCGCCCCTTTGGGTCCAGAAGCCCAGAATACCATTCATAGTATAGGCTATGACATGGCTGAGGGTTGAGATACTTTTGACCACGCCCCTTTTGCCTAGAAGCCCCTAAACCCATTGAAATAGCATTGGGGGTTTAAATTCGTTAGGCCCCGCCCCTTTGGGCCCAGAAGCCCAGAATACCATTCATAGTATAGGCCATGACATGGCTGAGGGTTGAGATACTTTAGGCCACACCCCTTTTGCCTAGAAGCCCCTAAACCCATTGAAATAGCATTGGAGGGTTTAAATTCGTTAGGCCCCGCCCCTTTGAGTCCAGAAGCCCAGAATACCATTCATAGTATAGGCCATGACATGGCTGAGGGTTGAGATACTGTTGACCACGCCCCTTTTGCCTAGAAGCCCCTAAACCCATTGAAATAGCATTGGGGGTTTAAATTCGTTAGGCCCCGCCCCTTTGGGCCCAGAAGCCCAGAATACCATTCATAGTATAGGCCATGACATGGCTGAGGGTTGAGATACTTTTGGCCACACCCCTTTTGCCTAGAAGCCCCTAAACCCATTGAAATAGCATTGGGGGTTTAAATTCGTTAGGCCCCGCCCCTTTGGGTTTAGAAGCCCAGAATACCATTCAGAGTATAGGCCATGACATGGCTGAGGGTTGAGATACTTTTGGCCACGCCCCTTTTGCCTAGAAGCCCCTAAACCCATTGAAATAGCATTGGGGGTTTAAATTCGTTAGGCCCCGCCCCTTTGGGTCCAGAAGCCCATAATACCATTCATAGTATAGGCCATGACATGGCTGAGGGTTGAGATACTTTTGACCACGCCCCTTTTGCCTAGAAGCCCCTAAACCCATTAAAATAGCATTGGGGGTTTAAATTCGTTAGGCCCCGCCCCTTTGGGTCCAGAAGCCCAGAATGCCATTCATAGTATAGGCCATGACATGGCTGAGGGTTGAGATACTTTTGGCCACGCCCCTTTTGCCTATAAGCCCCTAAACCCATTGAAATAGCATTGGGGGTTTAAATTCGTTAGGTCCCGCCCCTTTGGGTCCAGAAGCCCAGAATATCATTCAGAGTATAGGCCATGACATGGCTGAGGGTTGAGATACTTTTGGCCACGCCCCTTTTGCCTAGAATCCCCTAAACCCATTGAAATAGCACTGGGGGTTTAAATTCGTTAGGCCCCGCCCCTTTGGGTCCAGAAGCCCAGAATACCATTCATAGTATAGGCCATGACATGGCTGAGGGTTGAGATACTTTTGGCCACGCCCCTTTTGCCTAGAAGCCCCTAAACCCATTGAAATAGCATTGGAGGGTTTAAATTCGTTAGGCCCCGCCCCTTTGGGTCCAGAAGCCCAGAATACCATTCATAGTATAGGCCATGACATGGCTGAGGGTTGAGATACTTTTGGCCACGCCCCTTTTGCCTAGAAGCCCCTAAACCCATTGAAATAGCATTGGGGGTTTAAATTTGTTAGGCCCCGCCCCTTTGGGTTTAGAAGCCCAGAATACCATTCAGAGTATAGGCCATGACATGGCTGAGGGTTGAGATACTTTTGACCACGCCCCTTTTGCCTAGAAGCCCCTAAACCCATTGAAATAGCATTGGGGGTTTAAATTCGTTAGGCCCCGCCCCTTTGGGCCCAGAAGCCCAGAATACAATTCATAGTATAGGCCATGACATGGCTGAGGGTTGAGATACTTTTGGCCACACCCCTTTTGCCTAGAAGCCCCTAAACCCATTGAAATAGCATTGGGGTTTTAAATTCGTTAGGACCCGCCCCTTTGGGTCCAGAAGCCCAGAATGCCATTCATAGTATAGGCCATGACATGGCTGAGGGTTGAGATACTTTTGGCCACGCCCCTTTTGCCTAGAAGCCCCTAAACCCATTGAAATAGCATTGGGGGTTTAAATTCGTTAGGCCCCGCCCCTTTGGGTTTAGAAGCCCAGAATACCATTCAGAGTATAGGCCATGACATGGCTGAGGGTTGAGATACTTTTGACCACGCCCCTTTTGCCTAGAAGCCCCTAAACCCATTGAAATAGCATTGGGGGTTTAAATTCGTTAGGCCCCGCCCCTTTGGGCCCAGAAGCCCAGAATACCATTCATAGTATAGGCCATGACATGGCTGAGGGTTGAGATACTTTTGGCCACACCCCTTTTGCCTAGAAGCCCCTAAACCCATTGAAATAGCATTGGGGGTTTAAATTCGTTAGGACCCGCCCCTTTGGGTCCAGAAGCCCAGAATATCATTCAGAGTATAGGCCATGACATGGCTGAGGGTTGAGATACTTTTGGCCACGCCCCTTTTGCCTAGAAGCCCCTAAACCCATTGAAATAGCATTGGAGGGTTTACATTCGTTAGGCCCCGCCCCTTTGGGTCCAGAAGCCCAGAATACCATTCATAGTATAGGCCATGACATGGCTGAGGGTTGAGATACTTTTGGCCACGCCCCTTTTGCCTAGAAGCCGCTAAACACATTGAAATAGCATTGGGGGTTTAAATTCGTTAGGCTCCGCCCCTTTGGGTCCAGAAGCCCACAATACCATTCATAGTATAGGCCATGATATGGCTGAGGGTTGAGATACTTTTGGCCACGCCCCTTTTGCCTAGAAGCCCCTAAACCCATTGAAATAGCATTGGGGGTTTAAATTCGTTAGGCCCCGCCCCTTTGGGTTTAGAAGCCCAGAATACCATTCAGAGTATAGGCCATGACATGGCTGAGGGTTGAGATACTTTTGGCCACGCCCCTTTTGCCTAGAAGCCCCTAAACCCATTGAAATAGCATTGGGGGTTTAAATTCGTTAGGCCCCGCCCCTTTGGGTCCAGAAGCCCAGAATACCATTCATAGTATAGGCTATGACATGGCTGAGGGTTGAGATACTTTTGACCACGCCCCTTTTGCCTAGAAGCCCCTAAACCCATTGAAATAGCATTGGGGGTTTAAATTCGTTAGGCCCCGCCCCTTTGGGCCCAGAAGCCCAGAATACCATTCATAGTATAGGCCATGACATGGCTGAGGGTTGAGATACTTTAGGCCACACCCCTTTTGCCTAGAAGCCCCTAAACCCATTGAAATAGCATTGGAGGGTTTAAATTCGTTAGGCCCCGCCCCTTTGGGTCCAGAAGCCTAGAATACCATTCATAGTATAGGCCATGACATGGCTGAGGGTTGAGATACTTTTGGCCACGCCCCTTTTGCCTAGAAGCCCCAAAAAACATTGAAATAACATTGGGGGTTTAAATATCGTTAGGCCCCGCCCCTTTGGGTCCAGAAGCCCAGAATACCATTCATAGTATAGGCCATGACATGGCTGAGGGTTGAGATACTTTTGACCACGCCCCTTTTGCCTAGAAGCCCCTAAACCCATTGAAATAGCATTGGGGGTTTAAATTCGTTAGGCCCCGCCCCTTTGGGCCCAGAAGCCCAGAATACCATTCATAGTATAGGCCATGACATGGCTGAGGGTTGAGATACTTTTGGCCACACCCCTTTTGCCTAGAAGCCCCTAAACCCATTGAAATAGCATTGGGGGTTTAAATTCGTTAGGACCCGCCCCTTTGGGTCCAGAAGCCCAGAATATCATTCAGAGTATAGGCCATGACATGGCTGAGGGTTGAGATACTTTTGGCCACGCCCCTTTTGCCTAGAAGCCCCTAAACCCATTGAAATAGCATTGGAGGGTTTACATTCGTTAGGCCCCGCCCCTTTGGGTCCAGAAGCCCAGAATACCATTCATAGTATAGGCCATGACATGGCTGAGGGTTGAGATACTTTTGGCCACGCCCCTTTTGCCTAGAAGCCCCTAAACACATTGAAATAGCATTGGGGGTTTAAATTCGTTAGGCCCCGCCCCTTTGGGTCCAGAAGCCCACAATACCATTCATAGTATAGGCCATGATATGGCTGAGGGTTGAGATACTTTTGGCCACGCCCCTTTTGCCTAGAAGCCCCTAAACCCATTGAAATAGCATTGGGGGTTTAAATTCGTTAGGCCCCGCCCCTTTGGGTTTAGAAGCCCAGAATACCATTCAGAGTATAGGCCATGACATGGCTGAGGGTTGAGATACTTTTGGCCACGCCCCTTTTGCCTAGAAGCCCCTAAACCCATTGAAATAGCATTGGGGGTTTAAATTCGTTAGGCCCCGCCCCTTTGGGTCCAGAAGCCCATAATACCATTCATAGTATAGGCCATGACATGGCTGAGGGTTGAGATACTTTTGACCACGCCCCTTTTGCCTAGAAGCCCCTAAACCCATTAAAATAGCATTGGGGGTTTAAATTCGTTAGGCCCCGCCCCTTTGGGTCCAGAAGCCCAGAATGCCATTCATAGTATAGGCCATGACATGGCTGAGGGTTGAGATACTTTTGGCCACGCCCCTTTTGCCTAGAATCCCCTAAACCCATTGAAATAGCACTGGGGGTTTAAATTCGTTAGGCCCCGCCCCTTTGGGTCCAGAAGCCCAGAATACCATTCATAGTATAGGCCATGACATGGCTGAGGGTTGAGATACTTTTGGCCACGCCCCTTTTGCCTAGAAGCCCCTAAACCCATTGAAATAGCATTGGAGGGTTTAAATTCGTTAGGCCCCGCCCCTTTGGGTCCAGAAGCCCAGAATACCATTCATAGTATAGGCCAAGACATGGCTGAGGGTTGAGATACTTTTGGCCACGCCCCTTTTGCCTAGAAGCCCCTAAACCCATTGAAATAGCATTGGGGGTTTAAATTTGTTAGGCCCCGCCCCTTTGGGTTTAGAAGCCCAGAATACCATTCAGAGTATAGGCCATGACATGGCTGAGGGTTGAGATACTTTTGACCACGCCCCTTTTGCCTAGAAGCCCCTAAACCCATTGAAATAGCATTGGGGGTTTAAATTCGTTAGGCCCCGCCCCATTGGGCCCAGAAGCCCAGAATACAATTCATAGTATAGGCCATGACATGGCTGAGGGTTGAGATACTTTTGGCCACACCCCTTTTGCCTAGAAGCCCCTAAACCCATTGAAATAGCATTGGGGTTTTAAATTCGTTAGGACCCGCCCCTTTGGGTCCAGAAGCCCAGAATGCCATTCATAGTATAGGCCATGACATGGCTGAGGGTTGAGATACTTTTGGCCACGCCCCTTTTGCCTAGAAGCCCCTAAACCCATTGAAATAGCATTGGGGGTTTAAATTCGTTAGGCCCCGCCCCTTTGGGTTTAGAAGCCCAGAATACCATTCAGAGTATAGGCCATGACATGGCTGAGGGTTGAGATACTTTTGACCACGCCCCTTTTGCCTAGAAGCCCCTAAACCCATTGAAATAGCATTGGGGGTTTAAATTCGTTAGGCCCCGCCCCTTTGGGCCCAGAAGCCCAGAATACCATTCATAGTATAGGCCATGACATGGCTGAGGGTTGAGATACTTTTGGCCACACCCCTTTTGCCTAGAAGCCCCTAAACCCATTGAAATAGCATTGGGGGTTTAAATTCGTTAGGACCCGCCCCTTTGGGTCCAGAAGCCCAGAATATCATTCAGAGTATAGGCCATGACATGGCTGAGGGTTGAGATACTTTTGGCCACGCCCCTTTTGCCTAGAAGCCCCTAAACCCATTGAAATAGCATTGGAGGGTTTACATTCGTTAGGCCCCGCCCCTTTGGGTCCAGAAGCCCAGAATACCATTCATAGTATAGGCCATGACATGGCTGAGGGTTGAGATACTTTTGGCCACGCCCCTTTTGCCTAGAAGCCCCTAAACACATTGAAATAGCATTGGGGGTTTAAATTCGTTAGGCCCCGCCCCTTTGGGTCCAGAAGCCCACAATACCATTCATAGTATAGGCCATGATATGGCTGAGGGTTGAGATACTTTTGGCCACGCCCCTTTTGCCTAGAAGCCCCTAAACCCATTGAAATAGCATTGGGGGTTTAAATTCGTTAGGCCCCGCCCCTTTGGGTTTAGAAGCCCAGAATACCATTCAGAGTATAGGCCATGACATGGCTGAGGGTTGAGATACTTTTGGCCACGCCCCTTTTGCCTAGAAGCCCCTAAACCCATTGAAATAGCATTGGGGGTTTAAATTCGTTAGGCCCCGCCCCTTTGGGTCCAGAAGCCCAGAATACCATTCATAGTATAGGCTATGACATGGCTGAGGGTTGAGATACTTTTGACCACGCCCCTTTTGCCTAGAAGCCCCTAAACCCATTGAAATAGCATTGGGGGTTTAAATTCGTTAGGCCCCGCCCCTTTGGGCCCAGAAGCCCAGAATACCATTCATAGTATAGGCCATGACATGGCTGAGGGTTGAGATACTTTAGGCCACACCCCTTTTGCCTAGAAGCCCCTAAACCCATTGAAATAGCATTGGAGGGTTTAAATTCGTTAGGCCCCGCCCCTTTGAGTCCAGAAGCCCAGAATACCATTCATAGTATAGGCCATGACATGGCTGAGGGTTGAGATACTGTTGACCACGCCCCTTTTGCCTAGAAGCCCCTAAACCCATTGAAATAGCATTGGGGGTTTAAATTCGTTAGGCCCCGCCCCTTTGGGCCCAGAAGCCCAGAATACCATTCATAGTATAGGCCATGACATGGCTGAGGGTTGAGATACTTTTGGCCACACCCCTTTTGCCTAGAAGCCCCTAAACCCATTGAAATAGCATTGGGGGTTTAAATTCGTTAGGACCCGCCCCTTTGGGTCCAGAAGCCCAGAATATCATTCAGAGTATAGGCCATGACATGGCTGAGGGTTGAGATACTTTTGGCCACGCCCCTTTTGCCTAGAAGCCCCTAAACCCATTGAAATAGCATTGGAGTGTTTACATTCGTTAGGCCCCGCCCCTTTGGGTCCAGAAGCCCAGAATACCATTCATAGTATAGGCCATGACATGGCTGAGGGTTGAGATACTTTTGGCCACGCCCCTTTTGCCTAGAAGCCCCTAAACACATTGAAATAGCATTGGGGGTTTAAATTCGTTAGGCCCCGCCCCTTTGGGTCCAGAAGCCCACAATACCATTCATAGTATAGGCCATGATATGGCTGAGGGTTGAGATACTTTTGGCCACGCCCCTTTTGCCTAGAAGCCCCTAAACCCATTGAAATAGCATTGGGGGTTTAAATTCGTTAGGCCCCGCCCCTTTGGGTTTAGAAGCCCAGAATACCATTCAGAGTATAGGCCATGACATGGCTGAGGGTTGAGATACTTTTGGCCACGCCCCTTTTGCCTAGAAGCCCCTAAACCCATTGAAATAGCATTGGGGGTTTAAATTCGTTAGGCCCCGCCCCTTTGGGTCCAGAAGCCCATAATACCATTCATAGTATAGGCCATGACATGGCTGAGGGTTGAGATACTTTTGACCACGCCCCTTTTGCCTAGAAGCCCCTAAACCCATTAAAATAGCATTGGGGGTTTAAATTCGTTAGGCCCCGCCCCTTTGGGTCCAGAAGCCCAGAATACCATTCATAGTATAGGCCATGACATGGCTGAGGGTTGAGATACTTTTGGCCACGCCCCTTTTGCCTAGAAGCCCCTAAACACATTGAAATAGCATTGGGGGTTTAAATTCGTTAGGCCCCGCCCCTTTGGGTCCAGAAGACCAGAATACCATTCATAGTATAGGCCATGACATGGCTGAGGGTTGAGATACTTTTGGCCACGCCCCTTTTGCCTAGAAGCCCCTAAACCCATTGAAATAGCATTGGGGGTTTAAATTTGTTAGGCCCCGCCCCTTTGGGTTTAGAAGCCCAGAATACCATTCAGAGTATAGGCCATGACATGGCTGAGGGTTGAGATACTTTTGACCACGCCCCTTTTGCCTAGAAGCCCCTAAACCCATTGAAATAGCATTGGGGGTTTAAATTCGTTAGGCCCCGCCCCTTTGGGTCCAGAAGCCCAGAATGCCATTCATAGTATAGGCCATGACATGGCTGAGGGTTGAGATACTTTTGGCCACGCCCCTTTTGCCTAGAAGCCCCTAAACCCATTGAAATAGCATTGGGGGTTTAAATTTGTTAGGCCCCGCCCCTTTGGGTTTAGAAGCCCAGAATACCATTCAGAGTATAGGCCATGACATGGCTGAGGGTTGAGATACTTTTGACCACGCCCCTTTTGCCTAGAAGCCCCTAAACCCATTGAAATAGCATTGGGGGTTTAAATTCGTTAGGCCCCGCCCCTTTGGGTCCAGAAGCCCAGAATGCCATTCATAGTATAGGCCATGACATGGCTGAGGGTTGAGATACTTTTGGCCACGCCCCTTTTGCCTAGAAGCCCCTTAACCCATTGAAATAGCATTGGAGGGTTTACATTCGTTAGGCCCCGCCCCTTTGGGTCCAGAAGCCCAGAATACCATTCATAGTATAGGCCATGACATGGCTGAGGGTTGAGATACTTTTGGCCACGCCCCTTTTGCCTAGAAGCCCCTAAACACATTGAAATAGCATTGGGGGTTTAAATTCGTTAGGCCCCGCCCCTTTGGGTCCAGAAGACCACAATACCATTCATAGTATAGGCCATGATATGGCTGAGGGTTGAGATACTTTTGGCCACGCCCCTTTTGCCTAGAAGCCCCTAAACCCATTGAAATAGCATTGGGGGTTTAAATTCGTTAGGCCCCGCCTTTTTGGGTTTAGAAGCCCAGAATACCATTCAGAGTATAGGCCATGACATGGCTGAGGGTTGAGATACTTTTGGCCACGCCCCTTTTGCCTAGAAGCCCCTAAACCCATTGAAATAGCATTGGGGGTTTAAATTCGTTAGGCCCCGCCCCTTTGGGCCCAGAAGCCCAGAATACCATTCATAGTATAGGCCATGACATGGCTGAGGGTTGAGATACTTTAGGCCACACCACTTTTGCCTAGAAGCCCCTAAACCCCTTGAAATAGCATTGGAGGGTTTAAATTCGTTAGGCCCCGCCCCTTTGGGTCCAGAAGCCTAGAATACCATTCAGAGTATAGGCCATGACATGGCTGAGGGTTGAGATACTTTTGGCCACGCCCCTTTTGCCTAGAAGCCCCTAAACCCATTGAAATAGCATTGGAGGGTTTAAATTCGTTAGGCCCCGCCCCTTTGGGTTTAGAAGCCCAGAATACCATTTAGAGTATAGGCCATGACATGGCTGAGGGTTGAGATACTTTTGGCCACGCCCCTTTTGCCTAGAAGCCCCTAAACCCATTGAAATAGCATTGGGGGTTTAAATTCGTTAGGCCCCGCCCCTTTGGGTCCAGAAGCCCATAATACCATTCAGAGTATAGGCCATGACATGGCTGAGGGTTGAGATACTTTTGACCACGCCCCTTTTGCCTAGAAGCCCCTAAACCCATTGAAATAGCATTGGGGGTTTAAATTCGTTAGGCCCCGCCCCTTTGGGCCCAGAAGCCCAGAATACCATTCATAGTATAGGCCATGACATGGCTGAGGGTTGAGATACTTTAGGCCACACCCCTTTTGCCTAGAAGCCCCTAAACCCATTGAAATAGCATTGGAGGGTTTAAATTCGTTAGGCCCCGCCCCTTTGGGTCCAGAAGCCTAGAATACCATTCATAGTATAGGCCATGACATGGCTGAGGGTTGAGATACTTTTGGCCACGCCCCTTTTGCCTAGAAGCCCCTAAACACATTGAAATAACATTGGGGGTTTAAATTCGTTAGGCCCTGCCCCTTTGGGTCCAGAAGCCCAGAATACCATTCATAGTATAGGCCATGACATGGCTGAGGGTTGAGATACTTTTGACCACGCCCTTTTGCCTAGAAGCCCCTAAACCCATTGAAATAGCATTGGGGGTTTAAATTCGTTAGGCCCCGCCCCTTCGGGCCCAGAAGCCCAGAATACCATTCATAGTATAGGCCATGACATGGCTGAGGGTTAAGATACTTTTGGCCACACCCCTTTTGCCTAGAAGCCCCTAAACCCATTGAAATAGCATTGGGGGTTTAAATTCGTTAGGACCCGCCCCTTTGGGTCCAGAAGCCCAGAATATCATTCAGAGTATAGGCCATGACATGGCTGAGGGTTGAGATACTTTTGGCCACGCCCCTTTTGCCTAGAAGCCCCTAAACCCATTGAAATAGCATTGGAGGGTTTACATTCGTTAGGCCCCGCCCCTTTGGGTCCAGAAGCCCAGAATACCATTCATAGTATAGGCCATGACATGGCTGAGGGTTGAGATACTTTTGGCCACGCCCCTTTTGCCTAGAAGCCCCTAAACACATTGAAATAGCATTGGGGGTTTAAATTCGTTAGGCCCCGCCCCTTTGGGTCCAGAAGCCCACAATACCATTCATAGTATAGGCCATGATATGGCTGAGGGTTGAGATACTTTTGGCCACGCCCCTTTTGCCTAGAAGCCCCTAAACCCATTGAAATAGCATTGGGGGTTTAAATTCGTTAGGCCCCGCCCCTTTGGGTTTAGAAGCCCAGAATACCATTCAGAGTATAGGCCATGACATGGCTGAGGGTTGAGATACTTTTGGCCACGCCCCTTTTGCCTAGAAGCCCCTAAACCCATTGAAATAGCATTGGGGGTTTAAATTCGTTAGGCCCCGCCCCTTTGGGTCCAGAAGCCCATAATACCATTCAGAGTATAGGCCATGACATGGCTGAGGGTTGAGATACTTTTGGCCACGCCCCTTTTGCCTAGAAGCCCCTAAACCCATTGAAATAGCATTGGAGGGTTTACATTCGTTAGGCCCCGCCCCTTTGGGTCCAGAAGCCCAGAATACCATTCATAGTATAGGCCATGACATGGCTGAGGGTTGAGATACTTTTGGCCACGCCCCTTTTGCCTAGAAGCCCCTAAACACATTGAAATAGCATTGGGGGTTTAAATTCGTTAGGCCCCGCCCCTTTGGGTCCAGAAGCCCAGAATACCATTCATAGTATAGGCTATGACATGGCTGAGGGTTGAGATACTTTTGACCACGCCCCTTTTGCCTAGAAGCCCCTAAACCCATTGAAATAGCATTGGAGGGTTTAAATTCGTTAGGCCCCGCCCCTTTGGGTCCAGAAGCCCAGAATACCATTCATAGTATAGGCCATGACATGGCTGAGGGTTGAGATACTTTTGGCCACGCCCCTTTTGCCTAGAAGCCCCTAAACACATTGAAATAACATTGGGGGTTTAAATTCGTTAGGCCACGCCCCTTTGGGTCCAGAAGCCCAGAATACCATTCATAGTATAGGCCATGACATGGCTGAGGGTTGAGATACTTTTAACCACGCCCCTTTTGCCTAGAAGCCCCTAAACCCATTGAAATAGCATTGGGGGTTTAAATTCGTTAGGCCCCGCCCCTTTGGGCCCAGAAGCCCAGAATACCATTCATAGTATAGGCCATGACATGGCTGAGGGTTGAGATACTTTTGGCCACACCCCTTTTGCCTAGAAGCCCCTAAACCCATTGAAATAGCATTGGGGGTTTAAATTCGTTAGGACCCGCCCCTTTGGATCCAGAAGCCCAGAATATCATTCAGAGTATAGGCCATGACATGGCTGAGGGTTGAGATACTTTTGGCCACGCCCCTTTTGCCTAGAAGCCCCTAAACCCATTGAAATAGCATTGGAGGGTTTACATTCGTTAGGCCCCGCCCCTTTGGGTCCAGAAGCCCAGAATACCATTCATAGTATAGGCCATGACATGGCTGAGGGTTGAGATACTTTTGGCCACGCCCCTTTTGCCTAAAAGCCCCTAAACACATTAAAATAGCATTGGGGGTTTAAATTCGTTAGGCCCCGCCCCTTTGGGTCCAGAAGCCTACAATACCATTCATAGTATAGGCCATGATATGGCTGAGGGTTGAGATACTTTTGGCCACGCCCCTTTTGCCTAGAAGCCCCTAAACCCATTGAAATAGCATTGGGGGTTTAAATTCGTTAGGCCCCGCCCCTTTGGGTTTAGAAGCCCAGAATACCATTCAGAGTATAGGCCATGACATGGCTGAGGGTTGAGATACTTTTGGCCACGCCCCTTTTGCCTAGAAGCCCCTAAACCCATTGAAATAGCATTGGGGGTTTAAATTCGTTAGGCCCCGCCCCTTTGGGTCCAGAAGCCCATAATACCATTCATAGTATAGGCCATGACATGGCTGAGGGTTGAGATACTTTTGACCACGCCCCTTTTGCCTAGAAGCCCCTAAACCCATTGAAATAGCATTGGGGGTTTAAATTCGTTAGGCCCCGCCCCTTTGGGTCCAGAAGCCCAGAATGCCATTCATAGTATAGGCCATGACATGGCTGAGGGTTGAGATACTTTTGGCCACGCCCCTTTTGCCTAGAAGCCCCTAAACCCATTGAAATAGCATTGGGGGTTTAAATTCGTTAGGCCCCGCCCCTTTGGGTTTAGAAGCCCAGAATACCATTCAGAGTATAGGCCATGACATGGCTGAGGGTTGAGATACTTTTGACCACGCCCCTTTTGCCTAGAAGCCCCTAAACCCATTGAAATAGCATTGGGGGTTTAAATTCGTTAGGCCCCGCCCCTTTGGGTTTAGAAGCCCAGAATACCATTCAGAGTATAGGCCATGACATGGCTGAGGGTTGAGATACTTTTGGCCACGCCCCTTTTGCCTAGAAGCCCCTAAACCCATTGAAATAGCATTGGGGGTTTAAATTCGTTAGGCCCTGCCCCTTTGGGTCCAGAAGCCCAGAATACCATTCATAGTATAGGCCATGACATGGCTGAGGGTTGAGATACTTTTGACCACGCCCTTTTGCCTAGAAGCCCCTAAACCCATTGAAATAGCATTGGGGGTTTAAATTCGTTAGGCCCCGCCCCTTCGGGCCCAGAAGCCCAGAATACCATTCATAGTATAGGCCATGACATGGCTGAGGGTTGAGATACTTTTGGCCACACCCCTTTTGCCTAGAAGCCCCTAAACCCATTGAAATAGCATTGGGGGTTTAAATTCGTTAGGACCCGCCCCTTTGGGTCCAGAAGCCCAGAATATCATTCAGAGTATAGGCCATGACATGGCTGAGGGTTGAGATACTTTTGGCCACGCCCCTTTTGCCTAGAAGCCCCTAAACCCATTGAAATAGCATTGGAGGGTTTACATTCGTTAGGCCCCGCCCCTTTGGGTCCAGAAGCCCAGAATACCATTCATAGTATAGGCCATGACATGGCTGAGGGTTGAGATACTTTTGGCCACGCCCCTTTTGCCTAGAAGCCCCTAAACACATTGAAATAGCATTGGGGGTTTAAATTCGTTAGGCCCCGCCCCTTTGGGTCCAGAAGCCCACAATACCATTCATAGTATAGGCCATGATATGGCTGAGGGTTGAGATACTTTTGGCCACGCCCCTTTTGCCTAGAAGCCCCTAAACCCATTGAAATAGCATTGGGGGTTTAAATTCGTTAGGCCCCGCCCCTTTGGGTTTAGAAGCCCAGAATACCATTCAGAGTATAGGCCATGACATGGCTGAGGGTTGAGATACTTTTGGCCACGCCCCTTTTGCCTAGAAGCCCCTAAACCCATTGAAATAGCATTGGGGGTTTAAATTCGTTAGGCCCCGCCCCTTTGGGTCCAGAAGCCCATAATACCATTCAGAGTATAGGCCATGACATGGCTGAGGGTTGAGATACTTTTGGCCACGCCCCTTTTGCCTAGAAGCCCCTAAACCCATTGAAATAGCATTGGAGGGTTTACATTCGTTAGGCCCCGCCCCTTTGGGTCCAGAAGCCCAGAATACCATTCATAGTATAGGCCATGACATGGCTGAGGGTTGAGATACTTTTGGCCACGCCCCTTTTGCCTAGAAGCCCCTAAACACATTGAAATAGCATTGGGGGTTTAAATTCGTTAGGCCCCGCCCCTTTGGGTCCAGAAGCCCAGAATACCATTCATAGTATAGGCTATGACATGGCTGAGGGTTGAGATACTTTTGACCACGCCCCTTTTGCCTAGAAGCCCCTAAACCCATTGAAATAGCATTGGAGGGTTTAAATTCGTTAGGCCCCGCCCCTTTGGGTCCAGAAGCCCAGAATACCATTCATAGTATAGGCCATGACATGGCTGAGGGTTGAGATACTTTTGGCCACGCCCCTTTTGCCTAGAAGCCCCTAAACACATTGAAATAACATTGGGGGTTTAAATTCGTTAGGCCACGCCCCTTTGGGTCCAGAAGCCCAGAATACCATTCATAGTATAGGCCATGACATGGCTGAGGGTTGAGATACTTTTAACCACGCCCCTTTTGCCTAGAAGCCCCTAAACCCATTGAAATAGCATTGGGGGTTTAAATTCGTTAGGCCCCGCCCCTTTGGGCCCAGAAGCCCAGAATACCATTCATAGTATAGGCCATGACATGGCTGAGGGTTGAGATACTTTTGGCCACACCCCTTTTGCCTAGAAGCCCCTAAACCCATTGAAATAGCATTGGGGGTTTAAATTCGTTAGGACCCGCCCCTTTGGATCCAGAAGCCCAGAATATCATTCAGAGTATAGGCCATGACATGGCTGAGGGTTGAGATACTTTTGGCCACGCCCCTTTTGCCTAGAAGCCCCTAAACCCATTGAAATAGCATTGGAGGGTTTACATTCGTTAGGCCCCGCCCCTTTGGGTCCAGAAGCCCAGAATACCATTCATAGTATAGGCCATGACATGGCTGAGGGTTGAGATACTTTTGGCCACGCCCCTTTTGCCTAAAAGCCCCTAAACACATTAAAATAGCATTGGGGGTTTAAATTCGTTAGGCCCCGCCCCTTTGGGTCCAGAAGCCTACAATACCATTCATAGTATAGGCCATGATATGGCTGAGGGTTGAGATACTTTTGGCCACGCCCCTTTTGCCTAGAAGCCCCTAAACCCATTGAAATAGCATTGGGGGTTTAAATTCGTTAGGCCCCGCCCCTTTGGGTTTAGAAGCCCAGAATACCATTCAGAGTATAGGCCATGACATGGCTGAGGGTTGAGATACTTTTGGCCACGCCCCTTTTGCCTAGAAGCCCCTAAACCCATTGAAATAGCATTGGGGGTTTAAATTCGTTAGGCCCCGCCCCTTTGGGTTTAGAAGCCCAGAATACCATTTAGGGTATAGGCCATGACATGGCTGAGGGTTGAGATACTTTTGACCACGCCCCTTTTGCCTAGAAGCCCCTAAACCCATTGAAATAGCATTGGGGGTTTAAATTCGTTAGGCCCCGCCCCTTTGGGTCCAGAAGCCCAGAATGCCATTCATAGTATAGGCCATGACATGGCTGAGGGTTGAGATACTTTTGGCCACGCCCCTTTTGCCTAGAAGCCCCTAAACCCATTGAAATAGCATTGGGGGTTTAAATTCGTTAGGCCCCGCCCCTTTGGGTTTAGAAGCCCAGAATACCATTCAGAGTATAGGCCATGACATGGCTGAGGGTTGAGATACTTTTGACCACGCCCCTTTTGCCTAGAAGCCCCTAAACCCATTGAAATAGCATTGGGGGTTTAAATTCGTTAGGCCCCGCCCCTTTGGGTTTAGAAGCCCAGAATACCATTCAGAGTATAGGCCATGACATGGCTGAGGGTTGAGATACTTTTGGCCACGCCCCTTTTGCCTAGAAGCCCCTAAACCCATTGAAATAGCATTGGGGGTTTAAATTCGTTAGGCCCTGCCCCTTTGGGTCCAGAAGCCCAGAATACCATTCATAGTATAGGCCATGACATGGCTGAGGGTTGAGATACTTTATGCCACGCCCCTTTTGCCTAGAATCCCCTAAACCCATTGAAATAGCATTGGGGGTTTAAATTTGTCAGGCCCCGCCCCTTTGGGTTTAGAAGCCCAGAATACCATTCAGAGTATAGGCCATGACATGGCTGAGGGTTGAGATACTTTTGACCACGCCCCTTTTGCCTAGAAGCCCCTAAACCCATTGAAATAGCATTGGGGGTTTAAATTCGTTAGGCCCCGCCCCTTTGGGTTTAGAAGCCCAGAATACCATTCAGAGTATAGGCCATGACATGGCTGAGGGTTGAGATACTTTTGGCCACGCCCCTTTTGCCTAGAAGCCCCTAAACCCATTGAAATAGCATTGGGGGTTTAAATTCGTTAGGCCCTGCCCCTTTGGGTCCAGAAGCCCAGAATACCATTCATAGTATAGGCCATGACATGGCTGAGGGTTGAGATACTTTATGCCACGCCCCTTTTGCCTAGAATCCCCTAAACCCATTGAAATAGCACTGGGGGTTTAAATTCGTTAGGCCCCGCCCCTTTGGGTCCAGAAGCCCAGAATACCATTCATAGTATAGGCCATGACATGGCTGAGGGTTGAGATACTTTTGACCACGCCCATTTTGCCTAGAAGCCCCTAAACCCATTGAAATAGCATTGGGGGTTTAAATTCGTTAGGCCCCGCCCCTTTGGGTCCAGAAGCCCAGAATGCCATTCATAGTATAGGCCATGACATGGCTGAGGGTTGAGATACTTTTGGCCACGCCCCTTTTGCCTAGAAGCCCCTAAACACATTGAAATAGCATTGGGGGTTTAAATTCGTTAGGCCCCGCCCCTTTGGGTCCAGAAGCCCACAATACCATTCATAGTATAGGCCATGACATGGCTGAGGGTTGAGATACTTTTGGCCACGCCCCTTTTGCCTAGAAGCCCCTAAACCTATTGAAATAGCATTGGGGGTTTAAATTCGTTAGGCCCCGCCCCTTTGGGTTTAGAAGCCCAAATTACCATTTAGAGTATAGGCCATGACATGGCTGAGGGTTGAGATACTTTTGGCCACGCCCCTTTTGCCTAGAAGCCCCTAAACCCATTGAAATAGCATTGGGGGTTTAAATTCGTTAGGTCCCGCCCCTTTGGGTCCAGAAGCCCAGAATATCATTCAGAGTATAGGCCATGACATGGCTGAGGGTTGAGATACTTTTGACCACGCCCCTTTTGCCTAGAAGCCCCTAAACCCATTGAAATAGCATTGGGGGTTTAAATTCGTTAGGCCCCGCCCCTTTGGGCCCAGAAGCCCAGAATACAATTCATAGTATAGGCCATGACATGGCTGAGGGTTGAGATACTTTTGGCCACACCCCTTTTGCCTAGAAGCCCCTAAACCCATTGAAATAGCATTGGGGGTTTAAATTCGTTAGGACCCGCCCCTTTGGGTCCAGAAGCCCAGAATACCATTCAGAGTATAGGCCTTGACATGGCTGAGGGTTGAGATACTTTTGGCCACGCCCCTTTTGCCTAGAAGCCCCTAAACCCATTGAAATAGCATTGGAGGGTTTAAATTCGTTAGGCCCCGCCCCTTTGGGTCCAGAAGCCCAGAATACCATTCATAGTATAGGCCATGACATGGCTGAGGGTTGAGATACTTTTGGCCACGCCCCTTTTGCCTAGAAGCCCCTAAACACATTGAAATAACATTGGGGGTTTAAATTCGTTAGGCCCCGCCCCTTTGGGCCCAGAAGCCCAGAATACCATTCATAGTATAGGCCATGACATGGCTGAGGGTTGAGATACTTTTAACCACGCCCCTTTTGCCTAGAAGCCCCTAAACCCATTGAAATAGCATTGGGGGTTTAAATTCGTTAGGCCCTGCTCCTTTGGGCCCAGAAGCCCAGAATACCATTCATAGTATAGGCCATGACATGGCTGAGGGTTGAGATACTTTTGGCCACACCCCTTTTGCCTAGAAGCCCCTAAACCCATTGAAATAGCATTTGGGGTTTAAATTCGTTAGGACCCGCCCCTTTGGGTCCAGAAGCCCAGAATATCATTCAGAGTATAGGCCATGACATGGCTGAGGGTTGAGATACTTTTGGCCACGCCCCTTTTGCCTAGAAGCCCCTAAACCCATTGAAATAACATTGGGGGTTTAAATTCGTTAGGCCCGGCCCCTTTGGGTCCAGAAGCCCAGAATGCCATTCATAGTATAGGCCATGACATGGCTGAGGGTTGAGATACTTTTGGCCACGCCCCTTTTGCCTAGAAGCCCCTAAACCCATTGAAATAGCATTGGGGGTTTAAATTCGTTAGGCCCCGCCCCTTTGGGTTTAGAAGCCCAGAATACCATTTAGAGTATAGGCCATGACATGGCTGAAGTTTGAGATACTTTTGACCACGCCCCTTTTGCCTAGAAGCCCCTAAACCCATTGAAATAGCATTGGGGGTTTAAATTCGTTAGGCCCCGCCCCTTTGGGTTTAGAAGCCCAGAATACCATTCAGAGTATAGGCCATGACATGGCTGAGGGTTGAGATACTTTTGGCCACGCCCCTGTTGCCTAGAAGCCCCTAAACCCATTGAAATAGCATTGGGGGTTTAAATTCGTTAGGCCCCGCCCCTTTGGGTCCAGAAGCCCAGAATGCCATTCATAGTATAGGCCATGACATGGCTGAGGGTTGAGATACTTTTGGCCACGCCCCTTTTGCCTAGAAGCCCCTAAAAACATTGAAATAGCATTGGGGGTTTAAATTCGTTAGGCCCCGCCCCTTTGGGTCCAGAAGCCCAGAATGCCATTCATAGTATAGGCCATGACATGGCTGAGGGTTGATATACTTTTGGCCACGCCCCTTTTGCCTAGAAGCCCCTAAACCCATTGAAATAGCATTGGGGGTTTAAATTCGTTAGGCCCCGCCCCTTTGGGTCCAGAAGCCCAGAATACCATTCATAGTATAGGCCATGACATGGCTGAGGGTTGAGATACTTTATGCCACGCCCCTTTTGCCTAGAATCCCCTAAACCCATTGAAATAGCACTGGGGGTTTAAATTCGTTAGGCCCCGCCCCTTTGGGTCCAGAAGCCCAGAATACCATTCATAGTATAGGCCATGACATGGCTGAGGGTTGAGATACTTTTGACCACGCCCCTTTTGCCTAGAAGCCCCTAAACCCATTGAAATAGCATTGGGGGTTTAAATTCGTTAGGCCCCGCCCCTTTGGGTCCAGAAGCCCAGAATGCCATTCATAGTATAGGCCATGACATGGCTGAGGGTTGAGATACTTTTGGCCACGCCCCTTTTGCCTAGAAGCCCCTAAAAACATTGAAATAGCATTGGGGGTTTAAATTCGTTAGGCCCCGCCCCTTTGGGTCTAGAAGCCCACAATACCATTCATAGTATAGGCCATGACATGGCTGAGGGTTGAGATACTTTTGGCCACGCCCCTTTTGCCTAGAAGCCCCTAAACCCATTGAAATAGCATTGGGGGTTTAAATTCGTTAGGCCCCGCCCCTTTGGGTTTAGAAGCCCAGAATACCATTCAGAGTATAGGCCATGACATGGCTGAGGGTTGAGATACTTTTGGCCACGCCCCTTTTGCCTAGAAGCCCCTAAACCCATTGAAATAGCATTGGGGGTTTAAATTCGTTAGGCCCCGCCCCTTTGGGTCCAGAAGCCCATAATACCATTCATAGTATAGGCCATGACATGGCTGAGGGTTGAGATACTTTTGGCCACGCCCCTTTTGCCTAGAAGCCCCTAAACTTATTGAAATAGCATTGTGGATTTAAATTAGTTAGGCCCCGCCCCTTTGGGTCCAGAAGCCCAGAATACCAATCAGAGTATAGGCCATGACATGGCTGAGGGTTGAGATACTTTTGGCCACGCCCCTTTTGCCTAGAAGCCCCTAAACCCATTGAAATAGCATTGGGGGGTTTAAATTCGTTAGGCCCCGCCCCTTTGGGTCCAGAAGCCCAGAATACCATTCATAGTATAGGCCATGACATGGCTGAGGGTTGAGATACTTTTGGCCACGCCCCTTTTGCCTAGAAGCCCCTAAACCCATTGAAATAGCATTGGGGGTTTAAATTCGTTAGGCCCCGCCCCTTTGGGTCCAGAAGCCCAGAATACCAATCAGAGTATAGGCCATGACATGGCTGAGGGTTGAGATACTTTTGGCCACGCCCCTTTTGCCTAGAAGCCCCTAAACCCATTGAAATAGCATTGGGGGTTTAAATTCGTTAGGCCCCGCCCCTTTGGGTCCAGAAGCCCAGAATGCCATTCATAGTATAGGCCATGACATGGCTGAGGGTTGAGATACTTTTGGCCACGCCCCTTTTGCCTAGAAGCCCCTAAACCCATTGAAATAGCATTGGGGGTTTAAATTCGTTAGGCCCCGCCCCTTTGGGTCCAGAAGCCCAGAATACCATTCATAGTATAGGCCATGACATGGCTGAGGGTTGAGATACTTTTGACGACGCCCCTTTTGCCTAGAAGCCCCTAAACCCATTGAAATAGCATTGGGGGTTTAAATTCGTTAGGCCCCGCCCCTTTGGGTCCAGAAGCCCAGAATGCCATTCATAGTATAGGCCATGACATGGCTGAGGGTTGAGATACTTTTGGCCACGCCCCTTTTGCCTAGAAGCCCCTAAACCCTTTGAAATAGCATTGGGGGTTTAAATTCGTTAGGCCCCGCCCCTTTGGGTTTAGAAGCCCAGAATACCATTTAGAGTATAGGCCATGACATGGCTGAGGGTTGAGATACTTTTGACCACGCCCCTTTTGCCTAGAAGCCCCTAAACCCATTGAAATAGCATTAGGGGTTTAAATTCGTTAGGCCCCGCCCCTTTGGGTTTAGAAGCCCAGAATACCATTCAGAGTATAGGCCATGACATGGCTGAGGGTTGAGATACTTTTGGCCACGCCCCTTTTGCCTAGAAGCCCCTAAACCCATTGAAATAGCATTGGGGGTTTAAATTCGTTAGGCCCCGCCCCTTTGGGTCCAGAAGCCCAGAATACCATTCATAGTATAGGCCATGACATGGCTGAGGGTTGAGATACTTTTGACCATGCCCCTTTTGCCTAGAAGCCCCTAAACCCATTGAAATAGCATTGGGGGTTTAAATTCGTTAGGCCCCGCCCCCTTGGGTCCAGAAGCCCAGAATGCCATTCATAGTATAGGCCATGACATGGCTGAGGGTTGAGATACTTTTGGCCACGCCCCTTTTGCCTAGAAGCCCCTAAACCCATTGAAATAGCATTGGGGGTTTAAATTCGTTAGGCCCCGCCCCTTTGGGTTTAGAAGCCCAGAATACCATTCAGAGTATAGGCCATGACATGGCTGAGGGTTGAGATACTTTTGACCACGCCCCTTTTGCCTAGAAGCCCCTAAACCCATTGAAATAGCATTGGGGGTTTAAATTCGTTAGGCCCCGCCCCTTTGGGTTTAGAAGCCCAGAATACCATTCAGAGTATAGGCCATGACATGGCTGAGGGTTGAGATACTTTTGGCCACGCCCCTTTTGCCTAGAAGCCCCTAAACCCATTGAAATAGCATTGGGGGTTTAAATTCGTTAGGCCCCGCCCCTTTGGGTCCAGAAGCCCAGAATACCATTCATAGTATAGGCCATGACATGGCTGAGGGTTGAGATACTTTATGCCACGCCCCTTTTGCCTAGAAGCCCCTAAACCCATTGAAATAGCACTGGGGGTTTAAATTCGTTAGGCCCCGCCCCTTTGGGTCCAGAAGCCCAGAATACCATTCATAGTATAGGCCATGACATGGCTGAGGGTTGAGATACTTTTGACCACGCCCCTTTTGCCTAGAAGCCCCTAAACCCATTGAAATAGCATTGGGGGTTTAAATTCGTTAGGCCCCGCCCCTTTGGGTCCAGAAGCCCAGAGTGCCATTCATAGTATAGGCCATGACATGGCTGAGGGTTGAGATACTTTTGGCCACGCCCCTTTTGCCTAGAAGCCCCTAAACCCATTGAAATAGCATTGGGGGTTTAAATTCGTTAGGCCCCGCCCCTTTGGGTTTAGAAGCCCAGAATACCATTCAGAGTATAGGCCATGACATGGCTGAGGGTTGAGATACTTTTTGTCACGCCCCTTTTGCCTAGAAGCCCCTAAACCCATTGAAATAGCATTGGGGGTTTAAATTCGTTAGGCCCCGCCCCTTTGGGTCCAGAAGCCCAGAATACCATTCATAGTATAGGCCATGACATGGCTGAGGGTTGAGATACTTTATGCCACGCCCCTTTTGCCTAGAAGCCCCTAAACCCATTGAAATAGCACTGGGGGTTTAAATTCGTTAGGCCCCGCCCCTTTGGGTCCAGAAGCCCAGAATACCATTCATAGTATAGGCCATGACATGGCTGAGGGTTGAGATACTTTTGACCACGCCCCTTTTGCCTAGAAGCCCCTAAACCCATTGAAATAGCATTGGGGGTTTAAATTCGTTAGGCCCCGCCCCTTTGGGTCCAGAAGCCCAGAATACCATTCATAGTATAGGCCATGACATGGCTGAGGGTTGAGATACTTTTGGCCACGCCCCTTTTGCCTAGAAGCCCCTAAACCCAATGAAATAGCATTGGGGGTTTAAATTCGTTAGGCCCCGCCCCTTTGTGTTTAGAAGCCCAGAATACCATTCATAGTATAGGCCATGACATGGCTGAGGGTTGAGATACTTTTGGCCACACCCCTTTTGCCTAGAAGCCCCTAAACCCATTGAAATAGCATTGGGGGTTTAAATTCGTTAGGACCCGCCCCTTTGGGTCCAGAAGCCCAGAATACCATTCAGAGTATAGGCCATGACATGGCTGAGGGTTGAGATACTTTTGGCCACGCCCCTTTTGCCTAGAAGCCCCTAAACCCATTGAAATAACTTTAAGGATTTAAATTCGTTAGGCCCCGCCCCTTTGGGCCCAGAAGCCCAGAATACCATTCATAGTATAGGCCATGACATGGCTGAGGGTTGAGATACTTTTGGCCACGCCCCTTTTGCCTAGAAGCCCCTAAACCCATTGACATAGCATTGGGGGTTTAAATTCGTTAGGACCCGCCCCTTTGGGTCCAGAAGCCCAGAATACCATTCAGAGTATAGGCCATGACATGGCTGAGGGTTGAGATACTTTTGGCCACGCCCCTTTTGCCTAGAAGCCCCTAAACCCATTGAAATAGCATTGGGGGTTTAAATTCGTTAGGCCCCGCCCCTTTGGGTTTAGAAGCCCAGAATACCATTCAGAGTATAGGCCATGACATGGCTGAGGGTTGAGATACTTTTGGCCACGCCCCTTTTGCCTAGAAGCCCCTAAACCCATTGAAATAGCATTGGGGGTTTAAATTCGTTAGGCCCCGCCCCTTTGGGTTTAGAAGCCCAGAATACCATTCAGAGTATAGGCCATGACATGGCTGAGGGTTGATATACTTTTGGCCACGCCCCTTTTGCCTAGAAGCCCCTAAACCCATTGAAATAGCATTGGGGGTTTAAATTCGTTAGGCCCCGCCCCTTTGGGTCCAGAAGCCCAGAATACCATTCATAGTATAGGCCATGACATGGCTGAGGGTTGAGATACTTTATGCCACGCCCCTTTTGCCTAGAATCCCCTAAACCCATTGAAATAGCACTGGGGGTTTAAATTCGTTAGGCCCCGCCCCTTTGGGTCCAGAAGCCCAGAATACCATTCATAGTATAGGCCATGACATGGCTGAGGGTTGAGATACTTTTGACCACGCCCCTTTTGCCTAGAAGCCCCTAAACCCATTGAAATAGCATTGGGGGTTTAAATTCGTTAGGCCCCGCCCCTTTGGGTCCAGAAGCCCAGAATGCCATTCATAGTATAGGCCATGACATGGCTGAGGGTTGAGATACTTTTGGCCACGCCCCTTTTGCCTAGAAGCCCCTAAAAACATTGAAATAGCATTGGGGGTTTAAATTCGTTAGGCCCCGCCCCTTTGGGTCCAGAAGCCCAGAATGCCATTCATAGTATAGGCCATGACATGGCTGAGGGTTGATATACTTTTGGCCACGCCCCTTTTGCCTAGAAGCCCCTAAACCCATTGAAATAGCATTGGGGGTTTAAATTCGTTAGGCCCCGCCCCTTTGGGTCCAGAAGCCCAGAATACCATTCATAGTATAGGCCATGACATGGCTGAGGGTTGAGATACTTTATGCCACGCCCCTTTTGCCTAGAATCCCCTAAACCCATTGAAATAGCACTGGGGGTTTAAATTCGTTAGGCCCCGCCCCTTTGGGTCCAGAAGCCCAGAATACCATTCATAGTATAGGCCATGACATGGCTGAGGGTTGAGATACTTTTGACCACGCCCCTTTTGCCTAGAAGCCCCTAAACCCATTGAAATAGCATTGGGGGTTTAAATTCGTTAGGCCCCGCCCCTTTGGGTCCAGAAGCCCAGAATGCCATTCATAGTATAGGCCATGACATGGCTGAGGGTTGAGATACTTTTGGCCACGCCCCTTTTGCCTAGAAGCCCCTAAAAACATTGAAATAGCATTGGGGGTTTAAATTCGTTAGGCCCCGCCCCTTTGGGTCTAGAAGCCCACAATACCATTCATAGTATAGGCCATGACATGGCTGAGGGTTGAGATACTTTTGGCCACGCCCCTTTTGCCTAGAAGCCCCTAAACCCATTGAAATAGCATTGGGGGTTTAAATTCGTTAGGCCCCGCCCCTTTGGGTTTAGAAGCCCAGAATACCATTCAGAGTATAGGCCATGACATGGCTGAGGGTTGAGATACTTTTGGCCACGCCCCTTTTGCCTAGAAGCCCCTAAACCCATTGAAATAGCATTGGGGGTTTAAATTCGTTAGGCCCCGCCCCTTTGGGTCCAGAAGCCCATAATACCATTCATAGTATAGGCCATGACATGGCTGAGGGTTGAGATACTTTTGGCCACGCCCCTTTTGCCTAGAAGCCCCTAAACTTATTGAAATAGCATTGTGGATTTAAATTAGTTAGGCCCCGCCCCTTTGGGTCCAGAAGCCCAGAATACCAATCAGAGTATAGGCCATGACATGGCTGAGGGTTGAGATACTTTTGGCCACGCCCCTTTTGCCTAGATGCCCCTAAACCCATTGAAATAGCATTGGGGGGTTTAAATTCGTTAGGCCCCGCCCCTTTGGGTCCAGAAGCCCAGAATACCATTCATAGTATAGGCCATGACATGGCTGAGGGTTGAGATACTTTTGGCCACGCCCCTTTTGCCTAGAAGCCCCTAAAATCATTGAAATAGCATTGGGGGTTTAAATTCGTTAGGCCCCGCCCCTTTGGGTCCAGAAGCCCAGAATACCATTCATAGTATAGGCCATGACATGGCTGAGGGTTGAGATACTTTTGACGACGCCCCTTTTGACTAGAAGCCCCTAAACCCATTGAAATAACATTGGGGGTTTAAATTCGTTAGGCCCGGCCCCTTTGGGTCCAGAAGCCCAGAATGCCATTCATAGTATAGGCCATGACATGGCTGAGGGTTGAGATACTTTTGGCCACGCCCCTTTTGCCTAGAAGCCCCTAAACCCATTGAAATAGCATTGGGGGTTTAAATTCGTTAGGCCCCGCCCCTTTGGGTTTAGAAGCCCAGAATACCATTTAGAGTATAGGCCATGACATGGCTGAAGTTTGAGATACTTTTGACCACGCCCCTTTTGCCTAGAAGCCCCTAAACCCATTGAAATAGCATTGGGGGTTTAAATTCGTTAGGCCCCGCCCCTTTGGGTTTAGAAGCCCAGAATACCATTCAGAGTATAGGCCATGACATGGCTGAGGGTTGAGATACTTTTGGCCACGCCCCTGTTGCCTAGAAGCCCCTAAACCCATTGAAATAGCATTGGGGGTTTAAATTCGTTAGGCCCCGCCCCTTTGGGTCCAGAAGCCCAGAATGCCATTCATAGTATAGGCCATGACATGGCTGAGGGTTGAGATACTTTTGGCCACGCCCCTTTTGCCTAGAAGCCCCTAAAAACATTGAAATAGCATTGGGGGTTTAAATTCGTTAGGCCCCGCCCCTTTGGGTCCAGAAGCCCAGAATGCCATTCATAGTATAGGCCATGACATGGCTGAGGGTTGATATACTTTTGGCCACGCCCCTTTTGCCTAGAAGCCCCTAAACCCATTGAAATAGCATTGGGGGTTTAAATTCGTTAGGCCCCGCCCCTTTGGGTCCAGAAGCCCAGAATACCATTCATAGTATAGGCCATGACATGGCTGAGGGTTGAGATACTTTATGCCACGCCCCTTTTGCATAGAATCCCCTAAACCCATTGAAATAGCACTGGGGGTTTAAATTCGTTAGGCCCCGCCCCTTTGGGTCCAGAAGCCCAGAATACCATTCATAGTATAGGCCATGACATGGCTGAGGGTTGAGATACTTTTGACCACGCCCCTTTTGCCTAGAAGCCCCTAAACCCATTGAAATAGCATTGGGGGTTTAAATTCGTTAGGCCCCGCCCCTTTGGGTCCAGAAGCCCAGAATGCCATTCATAGTATAGGCCATGACATGGCTGAGGGTTGAGATACTTTTGGCCACGCCCCTTTTGCCTAGAAGCCCCTAAAAACATTGAAAAAGCATTGGGGGTTTAAATTCGTTAGGCCCCGCCCCTTTGGGTCTAGAAGCCCACAATACCATTCATAGTATAGGCCATGACATGGCTGAGGGTTGAGATACTTTTGGCCACGCCCCTTTTGCCTAGAAGCCCCTAAACCCATTGAAATAGCATTGGGGGTTTAAATTCGTTAGGCCCCGCCCCTTTGGGTTTAGAAGCCCAGAATACCATTCAGAGTATAGGCCATGACATGGCTGAGGGTTGAGATACTTTTGGCCACGCCCCTTTTGCCTAGAAGCCCCTAAACCCATTGAAATAGCATTGGGGGTTTAAATTCGTTAGGCCCCGCCCCTTTGGGTCCAGAAGCCCATAATACCATTCATAGTATAGGCCATGACATGGCTGAGGGTTGAGATACTTTTGGCCACGCCCCTTTTGCCTAGAAGCCCCTAAACTTATTGAAATAGCATTGTGGATTTAAATTAGTTAGGCCCCGCCCCTTTGGGTCCAGAAGCCCAGAATACCAATCAGAGTATAGGCCATGACATGGCTGAGGGTTGAGATACTTTTGGCCATGCCCCTTTTGCCTAGATGCCCCTAAACCCATTGAAATAGCATTGGGGGGTTTAAATTCGTTAGGCCCCGCCCCTTTGGGTCCAGAAGCCCAGAATACCATTCATAGTATAGGCCATGACATGGCTGAGGGTTGAGATACTTTTGACGACGCCCCTTTTGCCTAGAAGCCCCTAAACCCATTGAAATAACATTGGGGGTTTAAATTCGTTAGGCCCCGCCCCTTTGGGTCCAGAAGCCCAGAATGCCATTCATAGTATAGGCCATGACATGGCTGAGGGTTGAGATACTTTTGGCCACGCCCCTTTTGCCTAGAAGCCCCTAAACCCATTGAAATAGCATTGGGGGTTTAAATTCGTTAGGCCCCGCCCCTTTGGGTTTAGAAGCCCAGAATACCATTTAGAGTATAGGCCATGACATGGCTGAAGTTTGAGATACTTTTGACCACGCCCCTTTTGCCTAGAAGCCCCTAAACCCATTGAAATAGCATTGGGGGTTTAAATTCGTTAGGCCCCGCCCCTTTGGGTTTAGAAGCCCAGAATACCATTCAGAGTATAGGCCATGACATGGCTGAGGGTTGAGATACTTTTGGCCACGCCCCTGTTGCCTAGAAGCCCCTAAACCCATTGAAATAGCATTGGGGGTTTAAATTCGTTAGGCCCCGCCCCTTTGGGTCCAGAAGCCCAGAATACTATTCATAGTATAGGCCATGACATGGCTGAGGGTTGAGATACTTTTGACCACGCCCCTTTTGCCTAGAAGCCCCTAAACCCATTGAAATAGCATTGGGGGTTTAAATTCGTTAGGCCCCGCCCCCTTGGGTCCAGAAGCCCAGAATGCCATTCATAGTATAGGCCATGACATGGCTGAGGGTTGAGATACTTTTGGCCACGCCCCTTTTGCCTAGAAGCCCCTAAACCCATTGAAATAGCATTGGGGGTTTAAATTCGTTAGGCCCCGCCCCTTTGGGTTTAGAAGCCCAGAATACCATTCAGAGTATAGGCCATGACATGGCTGAGGGTTGAGATACTTTTGACCACGCCCCTTTTGCCTAGAAGCCCCTAAACCCATTGAAATAGCATTGGGGGTTTAAATTCGTTAGGCCCCGCCCCTTTGGGTTTAGAAGCTCAGAATACCATTCAGAGTATAGGCCATGACATGGCTGAGGGTTGAGATACTTTTGGCCACGCCCCTTTTGCCTAGAAGCCCCTAAACCCATTGAAATAGCATTGGGGGTTTAAATTCGTTAGGCCCCGCCCCTTTGGGTCCAGAAGCCCAGAATACCATTCATAGTATAGGCCATGACATGGCTGAGGGTTGAGATACTTTATGCCACGCCCCTTTTGCCTAGAAGCCCCTAAACCCATTGAAATAGCACTGGGGGTTTAAATTCGTTAGGCCCCGCCCCTTTGGGTCCAGAAGCCCAGAATACCATTCATAGTATAGGCCATGACATGGCTTAGGGTTGAGATACTTTTGACCACGCCCCTTTTGCCTAGAAGCCCCTAAACCCATTGAAATAGCATTGGGGGTTTAAATTCGTTAGGCCCCGCCCCTTTGGGTCCAGAAGCCCAGAATGCCATTCATAGTATAGGCCATGACATGGCTGAGGGTTGAGATACTTTTGGCCACGCCCCTTTTGCCTAGAAGCCCCTAAACCCATTGAAATAGCATTGGGGGTTTAAATTCGTTAGGCCCCGCTTCTTTGGGTTTAGAAGCCCAGAATACCATTCAGAGTATAGGCCATGACATGGCTGAGGGTTGAGATACTTTTGGCCACGCCCCTTTTGCCTAGAAGCCCCTAAACCCATTGAAATAGCATTGGGGGTTTAAATTCGTTAGGCCCCGCCCCTTTGGGTTTAGAAGCCCAGAATACCATTCAGAGTATAGGCCATGACATGGCTGAGGGTTGATATACTTTTGGCCACGCCCCTTTTGCCTAGAAGCCCCTAAACCCCTTGAAATAGCATTGGGGGTTTAAATTCGTTAGGCCCCGCCCCTTTGGGTCCAGAAGCCCAGAATACCATTCATAGTATAGGCCATGACATGGCTGAGGGTTGAGATACTTTATGCCATGCCCCTTTTGCCTAGAATCCCCTAAACCCATTGAAATAGCACTGGGGGTTTAAATTCGTTAGGCCCCGCCCCTTTGGGTCCAGAAGCCCAGAATACCATTCATAGTATAGGCCATGACATGGCTGAGGGTTGAGATACTTTTGACCACGCCCCTTTTGCCTAGAAGCCCCTAAACCCATTGAAATAGCATTGGGGGTTTAAATTCTTTAGGCCCCGCCCCTTTGGGTACAGAAGCCCAGAATGCCATTCATAGTATAGGCCATGACATGGCTGAGGGTTGAGATACTTTTGGCCACGCCCCTTTTGCCTAGAAGCCCCTAAAAACATTGAAATAGCATTGGGGGTTTAAATTCGTTAGGCCCCGCCCCTTTGGGTCCAGAAGCCCACAATACCATTCATAGTATAGGCCATGACATGGCTGAGGGTTGAGATACTTTTGGCCACGCCCCTTTTGCCTAGAAGCCCCTAAACCCATTGAAATAGCATTGGGGGTTTAAATTTGTTAGGCCCCGCCCCTTTTGGTTTAGAAGCCCAGAATACCATTCAGAGTATAGGCCATGACATGGCTGAGGGTTGAGATACTTTTGGCCACGCCCCTTTTGCCTAGAAGCCCCTAAACCCATTGAAATAGCATTGGGGGTTTAAATTCGTTAGGCCCCGCCCCTTTGGGTCTAGAAGCCCATAATACCATTCATAGTATAGGCCATGACATGGCTGAGGGTTCAGATACTTTTGGCCACGCCCCTTTTGCCTAGAAGCCCCTAAACTTATTGAAATAGCATTGTGGATTTAAATTAGTTAGGCCCCGCCCCTTTGGGTCCAGAAGCCCAGAATACCATTCAGAGTATAGGCCATGACATGGCTGAGGGTTGAGATACTTTTGGCCACGCCCCTTTTGCCTAGAAGCCCCTAAACCCATTGAAATAGCATTGGGGGGGTTTAAATTCGTTAGGCCCCGCCCCTTTGGGTCCAGAAGCCCAGAATACCATTCATAGTATAGGCCATGACATGGCTGAGGGTTGAGATACTTTTGACGACGCCCCTTTTGCCTAGAAGCCCCTAAACCCATTGAAATAGCATTGGGGGTTTAAATTCGTTAGGCCCCGCCCCTTTGGGTCCAGAAGCCCAGAATGCCATTCATAGTATAGGCCATGACATGGCTGAGGGTTGAGATACTTTTGGCCACGCCCCTTTTGCCTAGAAGCCCCTAAACCCATTGAAATAGCATTGGGGGTTTAAATTCGTTAGGCCCCGCCCCTTTGGGTTTAGAAGCCCAGAATACCATTTAGAGTATAGGCCATGACATGGCTGAGGGTTGAGATACTTTTGACCACGCCCCTTTTGCCTAGAAGCCCCTAAACCCATTGAAATAGCATTGGGGGTTTAAATTCGTTAGGCCCCGCCCCTTTGGGTTTAGAAGCCCAGAATACCATTCAGAGTATAGGCCATGACATGGCTGAGGGTTGAGATACTTTTGGCCACGCCCCTTTTGCCTAGAAGCCCCTAAACCCATTAAAATAGCATTGGGGGTTTAAATTCGTTAGGACCCGCACCTTTGGGTTTAGAAGCCCAGAATACCATTTAGAGTATAGGCCATGACATGGCTGAGGGTTGAGATACTTTTGACCACGCCCCTTTTGCCTAGAAGCCCCTAAACCCATTGAAATAGCATTGGGGGTTTAAATTCGTTAGGCCCCGCCCCTTTGGGTTTAGAAGCCCAGAATACCATTTAGAGTATAGGCCATGACATGGCTGAGGGTTGAGCTACTTTTGACCACGCCCCTTTTGCCTAGAAGCCCCTAAACCCATTGAAATAGCATTGGGGGTTTAAATTCGTTAGGCCCCGCCCCTTTGGGTTTAGAAGCCCAGAATACCATTCAGAGTATAGGCCATGACATGGCTGAGGGTTGAGATACTTTTGGCCACGCCCCTTTTGCCTAGAAGCCCCTAAACCCATTGAAATAGCATTGGGGGTTTAAATTCGTTAGGCCCCGCCCCTTTGGGTCCAGAATCCCAGAATACCATTCATAGTATAGGCCATGACATGGCTGAGGGTTGAGATACTTTTGGCCACACCCCTTTTGCCTAGAAGCCCCTAAACCCATTGAAATAGCATTGGGGGTTTAATTTCGTTAGGACCCGCCCCTTTGGGTCCAGAAGCCCAGAATACCATTCAGAGTATAGGCCATGACATGGCTGAGGGTTGAGATACTTTTGGCCACGCCCCTTTTGCCTAGAAGCCCCTAAACCCATTGAAATAGCTTTAAGGATTTAAATTCGTTAGGCCCCGCCCCTTTGGGCCCAGAAGCCCAGAATACCATTCATAGTATAGGCCATGACATGGCTGAGGGTTGAGATACTTTTGGCCACGCCCCTTTTGCCTAGAAGCCCCTAAACCCATTGAAATAGCATTGGGGGTTTAAATTCGTTAGGACCCGCCCCTTTGGGTCCAGAAGCCCAGAATACCATTCAGAGTATAGGCCATGACATGGCTGAGGGTTGAGATACTTTTGACCACGCCCATTTTGCCTAGAAGCCCCTAAACCCATTGAAATAGCATTGGGGGTTTAAATTCGTTAGGCCCCGCCCCTTTGGGTCCAGAAGCACAGAATGCCATTCATAGTATAGGCCATGACATGGCTGAGGGTTGAGATACTTTTGGCCACGCCCCTTTTGCCTAGAAGCCCCTAAACCCATTGAAATAGCATTGGGGGTTTAAATTCGTTAGGCCCCGCCCCTTTGGGTTTAGAAGCCCAGAATACCATTCAGAGTATAGGCCATGACATGGCTGAGGGTTGAGATACTTTTGGCCACGCCCCTTTTGCCTAGAAGCCCCTAAACCCATTGAAATAGCATTGGGGGTTTAAATTCGTTAGGCCCCGCCCATTTGGGGTTAGAAGCCCAGAATACCATTCAGAGTATAGGCCATGACATGGCTGAGGGTTGATATACTTTTGGCCACGCCCCTTTTGCCTAGAAGCCCCTAAACCCATTGAAATAGCATTGGGGGTTTAAATTCGTTAGGCCCCGCCCCTTTGGGTCCAGAAGCCCAGAATACCATTCATAGTATAGGCCATGACATGGCTGAGGGTTGAGATACTTTATGCCACGCCCCTTTTGCCTAGAATCCCCTAAACCCATTGAAATAGCATTGGGGGTTTAAATTCGTTAGGCCCCGCCCCTTTGGGTCCAGAAGCCCAGAATACCATTCATAGTATAGGCCATGACATGGCTGAGGGTTGAGATACTTTATGCCACGCCCCTTTTGCCTAGAATCCCCTAAACCCATTGAAATAGCATTGGGGGTTTAAATTCGTTAGGCCCCGCCCCTTTGGGTTTAGAAGCCCAGAATACCATTTAGAGTATAGGCCATGACATGGCTGAGGGTTGAGATACTTTTGACCACGCCCCTTTTGCCTAGAAGCCCCTAAACCCATTGAAATAGCATTGGGGGTTTAAATTCGTTAGGCCCCGCCCCTTTGGGTTTAGAAGCCCAGAATACCATTTAGGGTATAGGCCATGACATGGCTGAGGGTTGAGATACTTTTGACCACGCCCCTTTTGCCTAGAAGCCCCTAAACCCATTGAAATAGCATTGGGGGTTTAAATTCGTTAGGCCCCGCCCCTTTGGGTCCAGAAGCCCAGAATGCCATTCATAGTATAGGCCATGACATGGCTGAGGGTTGAGATACTTTTGGCCACGCCCCTTTTGCCTAGAAGCCCCTAAACACATTGAAATAGCATTGGGGGTTTAAATTCGTTAGGCCCCGCCCCTTTGGGTCCAGAAGCCCACAATACCATTCATAGTATAGGCCATGACATGGCTGAGGGTTGAGATACTTTTGGCCACGCCCCTTTTGCCTAGAAGCCCCTAAACCCATTGAAATAGCATTGGGGGTTTAAATTCGTTAGGCCCCGCCCCTTTGGGTTTAGAAGCCCAGAATACCATTCAGAGTATAGGCCATGACATGGCTGAGGGTTGAGATACTTTTGGCCACGCCCCTTTTGCCTAGAAGCCCCTAAACCCATTGAAATAGCATTGGGGGTTTAAATTCGTTAGGCCCCGCCCCTTTGGGTCCAGAAGCCCATAATACCATTCATAGTATAGGCCATGACATGGCTGAGGGTTGAGATACTGTTGGCCACGCCCCTTTTGCCTAGAAGCCCCTAAACTTATTGAAATAGCATTGTGGATTTAAATTTGTTAGGCCCCGCCACTTTGGGTCCAGAAGCCCAGAATACCAATCAGAGTATAGGCCATGACATGGCTGAGGGTTGAGATACTTTTGGCCACGCCCCTTTTGCCTAGAAGCCCCTAAACCCATTGAAATAGCATTGGGGGTTTAAATTCGTTAGGCCCCGCCCCTTTGGGTCCAGAAGCCCAGAATACCATTCATAGTATAGGCCATGACATGGCTGAGGGTTGAGATACTTTTGACCACGCCCCTTTTGCCTAGAAGCCCCTAAACCCATTGAAATAGCATTGGGGGTTTAAATTCGTTAGGCCCCGCCCCTTTGGGTCCAGAAGCCCAGAATACCATTCAGAGTATAGGCCATGACATGGCTGAGGGTTGAGATACTTTTGGCCACGCCCCTTTTGCCTAGAAGCCCCTAAACCCATTGAAATAGCTTTAAGGATTTAAATTCGTTAGGCCCCGCCCCTTTGGGCCCAGAAGCCCAGAATACCATTCATAGTATAGGCCATGACATGGCTGAGGGTTGAGATACTTTTGGCCACGCCCCTTTTGCCTAGAAGCCCCTAAACCCATTGAAATAGCATTGGGGGTTTAAATTCGTTAGGACCCGCCCCTTTGGGTCCAGAAGCCCAGAATACCATTCAGAGTATAGGCCATGACATGGCTGAGGGTTGAGCTACTTTTGACCACGCCCCTTTTGCCTAGAAGCCCCTAAACCCATTGAAATAGCATTGGGGGTTTAAATTCGTTAGGCCCCGCCCCTTTGGGTTTAGAAGCCCAGAATACCATTCAGAGTATAGGCCATGACATGGCTGAGGGTTGAGATACTTTTGGCCACGCCCCTTTTGCCTAGAAGCCCCTAAACCCATTGAAATAGCATTGGGGGTTTAAATTCGTTAGGCCCCGCCCCTTTGGGTCCAGAATCCCAGAATACCATTCATAGTATAGGCCATGACATGGCTGAGGGTTGAGATACTTTTGGCCACACCCCTTTTGCCTAGAAGCCCCTAAACCCATTGAAATAGCATTGGGGGTTTAAATTCGTTAGGACCCGCCCCTTTGGGTCCAGAAGCCCAGAATACCATTCAGAGTATAGGCCATGACATGGCTGAGGGTTGAGATACTTTTGGCCACGCCCCTTTTGCCTAGAAGCCCCTAAACCCATTGAAATAGCTTTAAGGATTTAAATTCGTTAGGCCCCGCCCCTTTGGGCCCAGAAGCCCAGAATACCATTCATAGTATAGGCCATGACATGGCTGAGGGTTGAGATACTTTTGGCCACGCCCCTTTTGCCTAGAAGCCCCTAAACCCATTGAAATAGCATTGGGGGTTTAAATTCGTTAGGACCCGCCCCTTTGGGTCCAGAAGCCCAGAATACCATTCAGAGTATAGGCCATGACATGGCTGAGGGTTGAGATACTTTTGACCACGCCCCTTTTGCCTAGAAGCCCCTAAACCCATTTAAATAGCATTGGGGGTTTAAATTCGTTAGGCCCCGCCCCTTTGGGTCCAGAAGCACAGAATGCCATTCATAGTATAGGCCATGACATGGCTGAGGGTTGAGATACTTTTGGCCACGCCCCTTTTGCCTAGAAGCCCCTAAACCCATTGAAATAGCATTGGGGGTTTAAATTCGTTAGGCCCCGCCCCTTTGGGTTTAGAAGCCCAGAATACCATTCAGAGTATAGGCCATGACATGGCTGAGGGTTGAGATACTTTTGGCCACGCCCCTTTTGCCTAGAAGCCCCTAAACCCATTGAAATAGCATTGGGGGTTTAAATTCGTTAGGCCCCGCCCATTTGGGTTTAGAAGCCCAGAATACCATTCAGAGTATAGGCCATGACATGGCTGAGGGTTGATATACTTTTGGCCACGCCCCTTTTGCCTAGAAGCCCCTAAACCCATTGAAATAGCATTGGGGGTTTAAATTCGTTAGGCCCCGCCCCTTTGGGTCCAGAAGCCCAGAATACCATTCATAGTATAGGCCATGACATGGCTGAGGGTTGAGATACTTTATGCCACGCCCCTTTTGCCTAGAATCCCCTAAACCCATTGAAATAGCATTGGGGGTTTAAATTCGTTAGGCCCCGCCCCTTTGGGTCCAGAAGCCCAGAATACCATTCATAGTATAGGCCATGACATGGCTGAGGGTTGAGATACTTTTGGCCACGCCCCTTTTGCCTAGAAGCCCCTAAACCCATTGAAATAGCTTTAAGGATTTAAATTCGTTAGGCCCCGCCCCTTTGGGCCCAGAAGCCCAGAATACCATTCATAGTATAGGCCATGACATGGCTGAGGGTTGAGATACTTTTGGCCACGCCCCTTTTGCCTAGAAGCCCCTAAACCCATTGAAATAGCATTGGGGGTTTAAATTCGTTAGGACCCGCCCCTTTGGGTCCAGAAGCCCAGAATACCATTCAGAGTATAGGCCATGACATGGCTGAGGGTTGAGATACTTTTGACCACGCCCCTTTTGCCTAGAAGCCCCTAAACCCATTTAAATAGCATTGGGGGTTTAAATTCGTTAGGCCCCGCCCCTTTGGGTCCAGAAGCACAGAATGCCATTCATAGTATAGGCCATGACATGGCTGAGGGTTGAGATACTTTTGGCCACGCCCCTTTTGCCTAGAAGCCCCTAAACCCATTGAAATAGCATTGGGGGTTTAAATTCGTTAGGCCCCGCCCCTTTGGGTTTAGAAGCCCAGAATACCATTCAGAGTATAGGCCATGACATGGCTGAGGGTTGAGATACTTTTGGCCACGCCCCTTTTGCCTAGAAGCCCCTAAACCCATTGAAATAGCATTGGGGGTTTAAATTCGTTAGGCCCCGCCCATTTGGGTTTAGAAGCCCAGAATACCATTCAGAGTATAGGCCATGACATGGCTGAGGGTTGATATACTTTTGGCCACGCCCCTTTTGCCTAGAAGCCCCTAAACCCATTGAAATAGCATTGGGGGTTTAAATTCGTTAGGCCCCGCCCCTTTGGGTCCAGAAGCCCAGAATACCATTCATAGTATAGGCCATGACATGGCTGAGGGTTGAGATACTTTATGCCACGCCCCTTTTGCCTAGAATCCCCTAAACCCATTGAAATAGCATTGGGGGTTTAAATTCGTTAGGCCCCGCCCCTTTGGGTCCAGAAGCCCAGAATACCATTCATAGTATAGGCCATGACATGGCGGAGGGTTGAGATACTTTATGCCACGCCCCTTTTGCCTAGAATCCCCTAAACCCATTGAAATAGCATTGGGGGTTTAAATTCGTTAGGCCCCGCCCCTTTGGGTTTAGAAGCCCAGAATACCATTTAGAGTATAGGCCATGACATGGCTGAGGGTTGAGATACTTTTGACCACGCCCCTTTTGCCTAGAAGCCCCTAAACCCATTGAAATAGCATTGGGGGTTTAAATTCGTTAGGCCCCGCCCCTTTGGGTTTAGAAGCCCAGAATACCATTTAGGGTATAGGCCATGACATGGCTGAGGGTTGAGATACTTTTGACCACGCCCCTTTTGCCTAGAAGCCCCTAAACCCATTGAAATAGCATTGGGGGTTTAAATTCGTTAGGCCCCGCCCCTTTGGGTCCAGAAGCCCAGAATGCCATTCATAGTATAGGCCATGACATGGCTGAGGGTTGAGATACTTTTGGCCACGCCCCTTTTGCCTAGAAGCCCCTAAACACATTGAAATAGCATTGGGGGTTTAAATTCGTTAGGCCCCGCCCCTTTGGGTCCAGAAGCCCACAATACCATTCATAGTATAGGCCATGACATGGCTGAGGGTTGAGATACTTTTGGCCACGCCCCTTTTGCCTAGAAGCCCCTAAACCCATTGAAATAGCATTGGGGGTTTAAATTCGTTAGGCCCCGCCCCTTTGGGTTTAGAAGCCCAGAATACCATTCAGAGTATAGGCCATGACATGGCTGAGGGTTGAGATACTTTTGGCCACGCCCCTTTTGCCTAGAAGCCCCTAAACCCATTGAAATAGCATTGGGGGTTTAAATTCGTTAGGCCCCGCCCCTTTGGGTCCAGAAGCCCATAATACCATTCATAGTATAGGCCATGACATGGCTGAGGGTTGAGATATTGTTGGCCACGCCCCTTTTGCCTAGAAGCCCCTAAACTTATTGAAATAGCATTGTGGATTTAAATTTGTTAGGCCCCGCCACTTTGGGTCCAGAAGCCCAGAATACCAATCAGAGTATAGGCCATGACATGGCTGAGGGTTGAGATACTTTTGGCCACGCCCCTTTTGCCTAGAAGCCCCTAAACCCATTGAAATAGCATTGGGGGTTTAAATTCGTTAGGCCCGCCCCTTTGGGTCCAGAAGCCCAGAATACCATTCATAGTATAGGCCATGACATGGCTGAGGGTTGAGATACTTTTGACCACGCCCCTTTTGCCTAGAAGCCCCTAAACCCATTGAAATAGCATTGGGGGTTTAAATTCGTTAGGCCCCGCCCCTTTGGGTCCAGAAGCCCAGAATACCATTCAGAGTATAGGCCATGACATGGCTGAGGGTTGAGATACTTTTGGCCACGCCCCTTTTGCCTAGAAGCCCCTAAACCCATTGAAATAGCTTTAAGGATTTAAATTCGTTAGGCCCCGCCCCTTTGGGCCCAGAAGCCCAGAATACCATTCATAGTATAGGCCATGACATGGCTGAGGGTTGAGATACTTTTGGCCACGCCCCTTTTGCCTAGAAGCCCCTAAACCCATTGAAATAGCATTGGGGGTTTAAATTCGTTAGGACCCGCCCCTTTGGGTCCAGAAGCCCAGAATACCATTCAGAGTATAGGCCATGACATGGCTGAGGGTTGAGATACTTTTGACCACGCCCCTTTTGCCTAGAAGCCCCTAAACCCATTGAAATAGCATTGGGGGTTTAAATTCGTTAGGCCCCGCCCCTTTGGGTCCAGAAGCACAGAATGCCATTCATAGTATAGGCCATGACATGGCTGAGGGTTGAGATACTTTTGGCCACGCCCCTTTTGCCTAGAAGCCCCTAAACCCATTGAAATAGCATTGGGGGTTTAAATTCGTTAGGCCCCGCCCCTTTGGGTTTAGAAGCCCAGAATACCATTCAGAGTATAGGCCATGACATGGCTGAGGGTTGAGATACTTTTGGCCACGCCCCTTTTGCCTAGAAGCCCCTAAACCCATTGAAATAGCATTGGGGGTTTAAATTCGTTAGGCCCCGCCCCTTTGGGTTTAGAAGCCCAGAATACCATTCAGAGTATAGGCCATGACATGGCTGAGGGTTGATATACTTTTGGCCACGCCCCTTTTGCCTAGAAGCCCCTAAACCCATTGAAATAGCATTGGGGGTTTAAATTCGTTAGGCCCCGCCCCTTTGGGTCCAGAAGCCCAGAATACCATTCATAGTATAGGCCATGACATGGCTGAGGGTTGAGATACTTTATGCCACGCCCCTTTTGCCTAGAATCCCCTAAACCCATTGAAATAGCACTGGGGGTTTAAATTCGTTAGGCCCCGCCCCTTTGGGTCCAGAAGCCCAGAATACCATTCATAGTATAGGCCATGACATGGCTGAGGGTTGAGATACTTTTGACCACGCCCCTTTTGCCTAGAATCCCCTAAACCCATTGAAATAGCATTGGGGGTTTAAATTCGTTAGGCCCCGCCCCTTTGGGTCCAGAAGCCCAGAATGCCATTCATAGTATAGGCCATGACATGGCTGAGGGTTGAGATACTTTTGGCCACGCCCCTTTTGCCTAGAAGCCCCTAAAAACATTTAAATAGCATTGGGGGTTTAAATTCGTTAGGCCCCGCCCCTTTGGGTCCAGAAGCCCACAATACCATTCATAGTATAGGCCATGACATGGCTGAGGGTTGAGATACTTTTGGCCACGTCCCTTTTGCCTAGAAGCCCCTAAACCCATTGAAATAGCATTGGGGGTTTAAATTCGTTAGGCCCCGCCCCTTTGGGTTTAGAAGCCCAGAATACCATTCAGAGTATAGGCCATGACATGGCTGAGGGTTGAGATACTTTTGGCCACGCCCCTTTTGCCTAGAAGCCCCTAAACCCATTGAAATAGCATTGGGGGTTTAAATTCGTTAGGCCCCGCCCCTTTGGGTCTAGAAGCCCATAATACCATTCATAGTATAGGCCATGACATGGCTGAGGGTTGAGATACTTTTGGCCACGCCCCTTTTGCCTAGAAGCCCCTAAACCCATTGAAATAGCATTGGGGGGGGGGTTAAATTCGTTAGGCCCCGCCCCTTTGGGTCCAGAAGCCCAGAATACCATTCATAGTATAGGCCATGACATGGCTAAAGGTTGAGATACTTTTGACGACGCCCCTTTTGCCTAGAAGCCCCTAAACCCATTGAAATAGCATTGGGGGTTTAAATTCGTTAGGCCCCGCCCCTTTGGGTCCAGAAGCCCAGAATGCCATTCATAGTATAGGCCATGACATGGCTGAGGGTTGAGATACTTTTGGCCACGCCCCTTTTGCCTAGAAGCCCCTAAACCCATTGAAATAGCATTGGGGGTTTAAATTCGTTAGGCCCCGCCCCTTTGGGTTTAGAAGCCCAGAATACCATTTAGAGTATAGGCCATGACATGGCTGAGGGTTGAGATACTTTTGACCACGCCCCTTTTGCCTAGAAGCCCCTAAACCCATTGAAATAGCATTGTGGGTTTAAATTCGTTAGGCCCCGCCCCTTTGGGTTTAGAAGCCCAGAATACCATTCAGAGTATAGGCCATGACATGGCTGAGGGTTGAGATACTTTTGGCCACGCCCCTTTTGCCTAGAAGCCCCTAAACCCATTGAAATAGCATTGGGGGTTTAAATTCGTTAGGCCCCGCCCCTTTGGGTCCAGAAGCCCAGAATACCATTCATAGTATAGGCCATGACATGGCTGAGGGTTGAGATACTTTTGACCACGCCCCTTTTGCCTAGAAGCCCCTAAAAACATTGAAATAGCATCGGGGGTTTAAATTCGTTAGGCCCCGCCCCTTTGGGTCCAGAAGCCCACAATACCATTCATAGTATAGGCCATGACATGGCTGAGGGTTGAGATACTTTTGGCCACGCCCCTTTTGCCTAGAAGCCCCTAAACCCATTGAAATAGCATTGGGGGTTTAAATTTGTTAGGCCCCGCCCCTTTGGGTTTAGAAGCCCAGAATACCATTCAGAGTATAGGCCATGACATGGCTGAGGGTTGAGATACTTTTGGCCACGCCCCTTTTGCCTAGAAGCCCCTAAACCCATTGAAATAGCATTGGGGGTTTAAATTCGTTAGGCCCCGCCCCTTTGGGTCTAGAAGCCCATAATACCATTCATAGTATAGGCCATGACATGGCTGAGGGTTGAGATACTTTTGGCCACGCCCCTTTTGCCTAGAAGCCCCTAAACTTATTGAAATAGCATTGTGGATTTAAATTAGTTAGGCGCCGCCCCTTTGGGTCCAGAAGCCCAGAATACCATTCAGAGTATAGGCCATGACATGGCTGAGGGTTGAGATACTTTTGGCCACGCCCCTTTTGCCTAGAAGCCCCTAAACCCATTGAAATAGCATTGGGGGGGTTTAAATTCGTTAGGCCCCGCCCCTTTGGGTCCAGAAGCCCAGAATACCATTCATAGTATAGGCCATGACATGGCTGAGGGTTGAGATACTTTTGACGACGCCCCTTTTGCCTAGAAGCCCCTAAACCCATTGAAATAGCATTGGGGGTTTAAATTCGTTAGGCCCCGCCCCTTTGGGTCCAGAAGCCCAGAATGCCATTCATAGTATAGGCCATGACATGGCTGAGGGTTGAGATACTTTTGGCCACGCCCCTTTTGCCTAGAAGCCCCTAAACCCATTGAAATAGCATTGGGGGTTTAAATTCGTTAGGCCCCGCCCCTTTGGGTTTAGAAGCCCAGAATACCATTTAGAGTATAGGCCATGACATGGCTGAGGGTTGAGATACTTTTGACCACGCCCCTTTTGCCTAGAAGCCCCTAAACCCATTGAAATAGCATTGGGGGTTTAAATTCGTTAGGCCCCGCCCCTTTGGGTTTAGATGCCCAGAATACCATTCAGAGTATAGGCCATGACATGGCTGAGGGTTGAGATACTTTTTGCCACGCCCCTTTTGCCTAGAAGCCCCTAAACCCATTGAAATAGCATTGGGGGGGTTTAAATTCGTTAGGCCCCGCCCCTTTGGGTCCAGAAGCCCAGAATACCATTCATAGTATAGGCCATGACATGGCTGAGGGTTGAGATACTTTTGACGACGCCCCTTTTGCCTAGAAGCCCCTAAACCCATTGAAATAGCATTGGGGGTTTAAATTCGTTAGGCCCCGCCCCTTTGGGTCCAGAAGCCCAGAATGCCATTCATAGTATAGGCCATGACATGGCTGAGGGTTGAGATACTTTTGGCCACGCCCCTTTTGCCTAGAAGCCCCTAAACCCATTGAAATAGCATTGGGGGTTTAAATTCGTTAGGCCCCGCCCCTTTGGGTCCAGAAGCCCACAATACCATTCATAGTATAGGCCATGACATGGCTGAGGGTTGAGATACTTTTGACCACGCCCCTTTTGCCTAGAAGCCCCTAAACCCATTGAAATAGCATTGGGGGTTTAAATTCGTTAGGCCCCGCCCCTTTGGGTCCAGAAGCCCAGAATACCATTCATAGTATAGGCCATGACATGGCTGAGGGTTGAGATACTTTTGGCCACACCCCTTTTGCCTAGAAGCCCCTAAACCCATTGAAATAGCATTGGGGGTTTAAATTCGTTAGGACCCGCCCCTTTGGGTCCAGAAGCCCAGAATACCATTCAGAGTATAGGCCATGACATGGCTGAGGGTTGAGATACTTTTGGCCACGCCCCTTTTGCCTAGAAGCCCCTAAACCCATTGAAATAGCTTTAAGGATTTAAATTCGTTAGGCCCCGCCCCTTTGGGTCCAGAAGCCCATAATACCATTCATAGTATAGGCCATGACATGGCTGAGGGTTGAGATACTGTTGGCCACGCCCCTTTTGCCTAGAAGCCCCTAAACTTATTGAAATAGCATTGTGGATTTAAATTTGTTAGGCCCCGCCACTTTGGGTCCAGAAGCCCAGAATACCAATCAGAGTATAGGCCATGACATGGCTGAGGGTTGAGATACTTTTGGCCACGCCCCTTTTGCCTAGAAGCCCCTAAACCCATTGAAATAGCATTGGGGGTTTAAATTCGTTAGGCCCCGCCCCTTTGGGTCCAGAAGCCCAGAATACCATTCATAGTATAGGCCATGACATGGCTGAGGGTTGAGATACTTTTGACCACGCCCCTTTTGCCTAGAAGCCCCTAAACCCATTGAAATAGCATTGGGGGTTTAAATTCGTTAGGACCCGCCCCTTTGGGTCCAGAAGCCCAGAATACCATTCAGAGTATATGCCATGACATGGCTGAGGGTTGAGATACTTTTGGCCACGCCCCTTTTGCCTAGAAGCCCCTAAACCCATTGAAATAGCTTTAAGGATTTAAATTCGTTAGGCCCCGCCCCTTTGGGCCCAGAAGCCCAGAATACCATTCATAGTATAGGCCATGACATGGCTGAGGGTTGAGATACTTTTGGCCACGCCCCTTTTGCCTAGAAGCCCCTAAACCCATTGAAATAGCATTGGGGGTTTAAATTCGTTAGGACCCGCCCCTTTGGGTCCAGAAGCCCAGAATACCATTCAGAGTATAGGCCATGACATGGCTGAGGGTTGAGATACTTTTGACCACGCCCCTTTTGCCTAGAAGCCCCTAAACCCATTGAAATAGCATTGGGGGTTTAAATTCGTTAGGCCCCGCCCCTTTGGGTCCAGAAGCACAGAATGCCATTCATAGTATAGGTCATGACATGGCTGAGGGTTGAGATACTTTTGGCCACGCCCCTTTTGCCTAGAAGCCCCTAAACCCATTGAAATAGCATTGGGGGTTTAAATTCGTTAGGCCCCGCCCCTTTGGGTTTAGAAGCCCAGAATACCATTCAGAGTATAGGCCATGACATGGCTGAGGGTTGAGATACTTTTGGCCACGCCCCTTTTGCCTAGAAGCCCCTAAACCCATTGAAATAGCATTGGGGGTTTAAATTCGTTAGGCCCCGCCCCTTTGGGTTTAGAAGCCCAGAATACCATTCAGAGTATAGGCCATGACATGGCTGAGGGTTGATATACTTTTGGCCACGCCCCTTTTGCCTAGAAGCCCCTAAACCCATTGAAATAGCATTGGGGGTTTAAATTCGTTAGGCCCCGCCCCTTTGGGTCCAGAAGCCCAGAATACCATTCATAGTATAGGCCATGACATGGCTGAGGGTTGAGATACTTTATGCCACGCCCCTTTTGCCTAGAATCCCCTAAACCCATTGAAATAGCACTGGGGGTTTAAATTCGTTAGGCCCCGCCCCTTTGGGTCCAGAAGCCCAGAATACCATTCATAGTATAGGCCATGACATGGCTGAGGGTTGAGATACTTTTGACCACGCCCCTTTTGCCTAGAAGCCCCTAAACCCATTGAAATAGCATTGGGGGTTTAAATTCGTTAGGCCCCGCCCCTTTGGGTCCAGAAGCCCAGAATGCCATTCATAGTATAGGCCATGACATGGCTGAGGGTTGAGATACTTTTGGCCACGCCCCTTTTGCCTAGAAGCCCCTAAAAACATTTAAATAGCATTGGGGGTTTAAATTCGTTAGGCCCCGCCCCTTTGGGTCCAGAAGCCCACAATACCATTCATAGTATAGGCCATGACATGGCTGAGGGTTGAGATACTTTTGGCCACGCCCCTTTTGCCTAGAAGCCCCTAAACCCATTGAAATAGCATTGGGGGTTTAAATTCGTTAGGCCCCGCCCCTTTGGGTTTAGAAGCCCAGAATACCATTCAGAGTATAGGCCATGACATGGCTGAGGGTTGAGATACTTTTGGCCACGCCCCTTTTGCCTAGAAGCCCCTAAACCCATTGAAATAGCATTGGGGGTTTAAATTCGTTAGGCCCCGCCCCTTTGGGTCTAGAAGCCCATAATACCATTCATAGTATAGGCCATGACATGGCTGAGGGTTGAGATACTTTTGGCCACGCCCCTTTTGCCTAGAAGCCCCTAAACCCATTGAAATAGCATTGGGGGGGGGGGGTTAAATTCGTTAGGCCCCGCCCCTTTGGGTCCAGAAGCCCAGAATACCATTCATAGTATAGGCCATGACATGGCTAAAGGTTGAGATACTTTTGACGACGCCCCTTTTGCCTAGAAGCCCCTAAACCCATTGAAATAGCATTGGGGGTTTAAATTCGTTAGGCCCCGCCCCTTTGGGTCCAGAAGCCCAGAATGCCATTCATAGTATAGGCCATGACATGGCTGAGGGTTGAGATACTTTTGGCCACGCCCCTTTTGCCTAGAAGCCCCTAAACCCATTGAAATAGCATTGGGGGTTTAAATTCGTTAGGCCCCGCCCCTTTGGGTTTAGAAGCCCAGAATACCATTTAGAGTATAGGCCATGACATGGCTGAGGGTTGAGATACTTTTGACCACGCCCCTTTTGCCTAGAAGCCCCTAAACCCATTGAAATAGCATTGTGGGTTTAAATTCGTTAGGCCCCGCCCCTTTGGGTTTAGAAGCCCAGAATACCATTCAGAGTATAGGCCATGACATGGCTGAGGGTTGAGATACTTTTGGCCACGCCCCTTTTGCCTAGAAGCCCCTAAACCCATTGAAATAGCATTGGGGGTTTAAATTCGTTAGGCCCCGCCCCTTTGGGTTTAGAAGCCCAGAATACCATTTAGAGTATAGGCCATGACATGGCTGAGGGTTGAGATACTTTTGACCACGCCCCTTTTGCCTAGAAGCCCCTAAACCCATTGAAATAGCATTGGGGGTTTAAATTCGTTAGGCCCCGCCCCTTTGGGTTTAGAAGCCCAGAATACCATTTAGGGTATAGGCCATGACATGGCTGAGGGTTGAGATACTTTTGACCACGCCCCTTTTGCCTAGAAGCCCCTAAACCCATTGAAATAGCATTGGGGGTTTAAATTCGTTAGGCCCCGCCCCTTTGGGTCCAGAAGCCCAGAATGCCATTCATAGTATAGGCCATGACATGGCTGAGGGTTGAGATACTTTTGGCCACGCCCCTTTTGCCTAGAAGCCCCTAAACACATTGAAATAGCATTGGGGGTTTAAATTCGTTAGGCCCCGCCCCTTTGGGTCCAGAAGCCCACAATACCATTCATAGTATAGGCCATGACATGGCTGAGGGTTGAGATACTTTTGGCCACGCCCCTTTTGCCTAGAAGCCCCTAAACCCATTGAAATAGCATTGGGGGTTTAAATTCGTTAGGCCCCGCCCCTTTGGGTTTAGAAGCCCAGAATACCATTCAGAGTATAGGCCATGACATGGCTGAGGGTTGAGATACTTTTGGCCACGCCCCTTTTGCCTAGAAGCCCCTAAACCCATTGAAATAGCATTGGGGGTTTAAATTCGTTAGGCCCCGCCCCTTTGGGTCCAGAAGCCCATAATACCATTCATAGTATAGGCCATGACATGGCTGAGGGTTGAGATACTGTTGGCCACGCCCCTTTTGCCTAGAAGCCCCTAAACTTATTGAAATAGCATTGTGGATTTAAATTTGTTAGGCCCCGCCACTTTGGGTCCAGAAGCCCAGAATACCAATCAGAGTATAGGCCATGACATGGCTGAGGGTTGAGATACTTTTGGCCACGCCCCTTTTGCCTAGAAGCCCCTAAACCCATTGAAATAGCATTGGGGGTTTAAATTCGTTAGGCCCCGCCCCTTTGGGTCCAGAAGCCCAGAATACCATTCATAGTATAGGCCATGACATGGCTGAGGGTTGAGATACTTTTGACCACGCCCCTTTTGCCTAGAAGCCCCTAAAAACATTGAAATAGCATCGGGGGTTTAAATTCGTTAGGCCCCGCCCCTTTGGGTCCAGAAGCCCACAATACCATTCATAGTATAGGCCATGACATGGCTGAGGGTTGAGATACTTTTGGCCACGCCCCTTTTGCCTAGAAGCCCCTAAACCCATTGAAATAGCATTGGGGGTTTAAATTTGTTAGGCCCCGCCCCTTTGGGTTTAGAAGCCCAGAATACCATTCAGAGTATAGGCCATGACATGGCTGAGGGTTGAGATACTTTTGGCCACGCCCCTTTTGCCTAGAAGCCCCTAAACCCATTGAAATAGCATTGGGGGTTTAAATTCGTTAGGCCCCGCCCCTTTGGGTCTAGAAGCCCATAATACCATTCATAGTATAGGCCATGACATGGCTGAGGGTTGAGATACTTTTGGCCACGCCCCTTTTGCCTAGAAGCCCCTAAACTTATTGAAATAGCATTGTGGATTTAAATTAGTTAGGCGCCGCCCCTTTGGGTCCAGAAGCCCAGAATACCATTCAGAGTATAGGCCATGACATGGCTGAGGGTTGAGATACTTTTGGCCACGCCCCTTTTGCCTAGAAGCCCCTAAACCCATTGAAATAGCATTGGGGGGGTTTAAATTCGTTAGGCCCCGCCCCTTTGGGTCCAGAAGCCCAGAATACCATTCATAGTATAGGCCATGACATGGCTGAGGGTTGAGATACTTTTGACGACGCCCCTTTTGCCTAGAAGCCCCTAAACCCATTGAAATAGCATTGGGGGTTTAAATTCGTTAGGCCCCGCCCCTTTGGGTCCAGAAGCCCAGAATGCCATTCATAGTATAGGCCATGACATGGCTGAGGGTTGAGATACTTTTGGCCACGCCCCTTTTGCCTAGAAGCCCCTAAACCCATTGAAATAGCATTGGGGGTTTAAATTCGTTAGGCCCCGCCCCTTTGGGTTTAGAAGCCCAGAATACCATTTAGAGTATAGGCCATGACATGGCTGAGGGTTGAGATACTTTTGACCACGCCCCTTTTGCCTATAAGCCCCTAAACCCATTGAAATAGCATTGGGGGTTTAAATTCGTTAGGCCCCGCCCCTTTGGGTTTAGATGCCCAGAATACCATTCAGAGTATAGGCCATGACATGGCTGAGGGTTGAGATACTTTTGGCCACGCCCCTTTTGCCTAGAAGCCCCTAAACCCATTGAAATAGCATTGGGGGGGTTTAAATTCGTTAGGCCCCGCCCCTTTGGGTCCAGAAGCCCAGAATACCATTCATAGTATAGGCCATGACATGGCTGAGGGTTGAGATACTTTTGACGACGCCCCTTTTGCCTAGAAGCCCCTAAACCCATTGAAATAGCATTGGGGGTTTAAATTCGTTAGGCCCCGCCCCTTTGGGTCCAGAAGCCCAGAATGCCATTCATAGTATAGGCCATGACATGGCTGAGGGTTGAGATACTTTTGGCCACGCCCCTTTTGCCTAGAAGCCCCTAAACCCATTGAAATAGCATTGGGGGTTTAAATTCGTTAGGCCCCGCCCCTTTGGGTCCAGAAGCCCACAATACCATTCATAGTATAGGCCATGACATGGCTGAGGGTTGAGATACTTTTGACCACGCCCCTTTTGCCTAGAAGCCCCTAAACCCATTGAAATAGCATTGGGGGTTTAAATTCGTTAGGCCCCGCCCCTTTGGGTCCAGAATCCCAGAATACCATTCATAGTATAGGCCATGACATGGCTGAGGGTTGAGATACTTTTGGCCACACCCCTTTTGCCTAGAAGCCCCTAAACCCATTGAAATAGCATTGGGGGTTTAAATTCGTTAGGACCCGCCCCTTTGGGTCCAGAAGCCCAGAATACCATTCAGAGTATAGGCCATGACATGGCTGAGGGTTGAGATACTTTTGGCCACGCCCCTTTTGCCTAGAAGCCCCTAAACCCATTGAAATAGCTTTAAGGATTTAAATTCGTTAGGCCCCGCCCCTTTGGGCCCAGAAGCCCATAATACCATTCATAGTATAGGCCATGACATGGCTGAGGGTTGAGATACTTTTGGCCACGCCCCTTTTGCCTAGAAGCCCCTAAACCCATTGAAATAGCATTGGGGGTTTAAATTCGTTAGGACCCGCCCCTTTGGGTCCAGAAGCCCAGAATACCATTCAGAGTATAGGCCATGACATGGCTGAGGGTTGAGATACTTTTGACCACGCCCCTTTTGCCTAGAAGCCCCTAAACCCATTGAAATAGCATTGGGGGTTTAAATTCGTTAGGCCCCGCCCCTTTGGGTCCAGAAGCACAGAATGCCATTCATAGTATAGGCCATGACATGGCTGAGGGTTGATATACTTTTGGCCACGCCCCTTTTGCCTAGAAGCCCCTAAACCCATTGAAATAGCATTGGGGGTTTAAATTCGTTAGGCCCCGCCCCTTTGGGTTTAGAAGCCCAGAATACCATTCAGAGTATAGGCCATGACATGGCTGAGGGTTGATATACTTTTGGCCACGCCCCTTTTGCCTAGAAGCCCCTAAACCCATTGAAATTGCATTGGGGGTTTAAATTCGTTAGGCCCCGCCCCTTTGGGTCCAGAAGCCCAGAATACCATTCATAGTATAGGCCATGACATGGCTGAGGGTTGAGATACTTTATGCCACGCCCCTTTTGCCTAGAATCCCCTAAACCCATTGAAATAGCACTGGGGGTTTAAATTCGTTAGGCCCCGCCCCTTTGGGTCCAGAAGCCCAGAATACCATTCATAGTATAGGCCATGACATGGCTGAGGGTTGATATACTTTTGACCACGCCCCTTTTGCCTAGAAGCCCCTAAACCCATTGAAATAGCATTGGGGGTTTAAATTCGTTAGGCCCCGCCCCTTTGGGTCCAGAAGCCCAGAATGCCATTCATAGTATAGGCCATGACATGGCTGAGGGTTGAGATACTTTTGGCCACGCCCCTTTTACCTAGAAGCCCCTAAAAACATTTAAATAGCATTGGGGGTTTAAATTCGTTAGGCCCCGCCCCTTTGGGTCCAGAAGCCCACAATACCATTCATAGTATAGGCCATGACATGGCTGAGGGTTGAGATACTTTTGGCCACGCCCCTTTTGCCTAGAAGCCCCTAAACCCATTGAAATAGCATTGGGGGTTTAAATTCGTTAGGCCCCGCCCCTTTGGGTTTAGAAGCCCAGAATACCATTCAGAGTATAGGCCATGACATGGCTGAGGGTTGAGATACTTTTGGCCACGCCCCTTTTGCCTAGAAGCCCCTAAACCCATTGAAATAGCATTGGGGGTTTAAATTCGTTAGGCCCCGCCCCTTTGGGTTTAGAAGCCCAGAATACCATTCAGAGTATAGGCCATGACATGGCTGAGGGTTGAGATACTTTTGGCCACGCCCCTTTTGCCTAGAAGCCCCTAAACCCATTGAAATAGCATTGGGGGTTTAAATTTGTTAGGCCCCGCCCCTTTGGGTTTAGAAGCCCAGAATACCATTCAGAGTATAGGCCATGACATGGCTGAGGGTTGAGATACTTTTGGCCACGCCCCTTTTGCCTAGAAGCCCCTAAACCCATTGAAATAGCATTGGGGGTTTAAATTCGTTAGGCCCCGCCCCTTTGGGTCTAGAAGCCCATAATACCATTCATAGTATAGGCCATGACATGGCTGAGGGTTGAGATACTTTTGGCCACGCCCCTTTTGCCTAGAAGCCCCTAAACTTATTGAAATAGCATTGTGGATTTAAATTAGTTAGGCGCCGCCCCTTTGGGTCCAGAAGCCCAGAATACCATTCAGAGTATAGGCCATGACATGGCTGAGGGTTGAGATACTTTTGGCCACGCCCCTTTTGCCTAGAAGCCCCTAAACCCATTGAAATAGCATTGGGGGGGTTTAAATTCGTTAGGCCCCGCCCCTTTGGGTCCAGAAGCCCAGAATACCATTCATAGTATAGGCCATGACATGGCTGAGGGTTGAGATACTTTTGACGACGCCCCTTTTGCCTAGAAGCCCCTAAACCCATTGAAATAGCATTGGGGGTTTAAATTCGTTAGGCCCCGCCCCTTTGGGTCCAGAAGCCCAGAATGCCATTCATAGTATAGGCCATGACATGGCTGAGGGTTGAGATACTTTTGGCCACGCCCCTTTTGCCTAGAAGCCCCTAAACCCATTGAAATAGCATTGGGGGTTTAAATTCGTTAGGCCCCGCCCCTTTGGGTTTAGAAGCCCAGAATACCATTTAGAGTATAGGCCATGACATGGCTGAGGGTTGAGATACTTTTGACCACGCCCCTTTTGCCTAGAAGCCCCTAAACCCATTGAAATAGCATTGGGGGTTTAAATTCGTTAGGCCCCGCCCCTTTGGGTTTAGATGCCCAGAATACCATTCAGAGTATAGGCCATGACATGGCTGAGGGTTGAGATACTTTTGGCCACGCCCCTTTTGCCTAGAAGCCCCTAAACCCATTGAAATAGCATTGGGGGGGTTTAAATTCGTTAGGCCCCGCCCCTTTGGGTCCAGAAGCCCAGAATACCATTCATAGTATAGGCCATGACATGGCTGAGGGTTGAGATACTTTTGACGACGCCCCTTTTGCCTAGAAGCCCCTAAACCCATTGAAATAGCATTGGGGGTTTAAATTCGTTAGGCCCCGCCCCTTTGGGTCCAGAAGCCCAGAATGCCATTCATAGTATAGGCCATGACATGGCTGAGGGTTGAGATACTTTTGGCCACGCCCCTTTTGCCTAGAAGCCCCTAAACCCATTGAAATAGCATTGGGGGTTTAAATTCGTTAGGCCCCGCCCCTTTGGGTCCAGAAGCCCACAATACCATTCATAGTATAGGCCATGACATGGCTGAGGGTTGAGATACTTTTGACCACGCCCCTTTTGCCTAGAAGCCCCTAAACCCATTGAAATAGCATTGGGGGTTTAAATTCGTTAGGCCCCGCCCCTTTGGGTCCAGAATCCCAGAATACCATTCATAGTATAGGCCATGACATGGCTGAGGGTTGAGATACTTTTGGCCACACCCCTTTTGCCTAGAAGCCCCTAAACCCATTGAAATAGCATTGGGGGTTTAAATTCGTTAGGACCCGCCCCTTTGGGTCCAGAAGCCCAGAATACCATTCAGAGTATAGGCCATGACATGGCTGAGGGTTGAGATACTTTTGGCCACGCCCCTTTTGCCTAGAAGCCCCTAAACCCATTGAAATAGCTTTAAGGATTTAAATTCGTTAGGCCCCGCCCCTTTGGGCCCAGAAGCCCAGAATACCATTCATAGTATAGGCCATGACATGGCTGAGGGTTGAGATACTTTTGGCCACGCCCCTTTTGCCTAGAAGCCCCTAAACCCATTGAAATAGCATTGGGGGTTTAAATTCGTTAGGACCCGCCCCTTTGGGTCCAGAAGCCCAGAATACCATTCAGAGTATAGGCCATGACATGGCTGAGGGTTGAGATACTTTTGACCACGCCCCTTTTGCCTAGAAGCCCCTAAACCCATTGAAATAGCATTGGGGGTTTAAATTCGTTAGGCCCCGCCCCTTTGGGTCCAGAAGCACAGAATGCCATTCATAGTATAGGCCATGACATGGCTGAGGGTTGAGATACTTTTGGCCACGCCCCTTTTGCCTAGAAGCCCCTAAACCCATTGAAATAGCATTGGGGGTTTAAATTCGTTAGGCCCCGCCCCTTTGGGTTTAGAAGCCCAGAATACCATTCAGAGTATAGGCCATGACATGGCTGAGGGTTGATATACTTTTGGCCACGCCCCTTTTGCCTAGAAGCCCCTAAACCCATTGAAATAGCATTGGGGGTTTAAATTCGTTAGGCCCCGCCCCTTTGGGTTTAGAAGCCCAGAATACCATTCAGAGTATAGGCCATGACATGGCTGAGGGTTGATATACTTTTGGCCACGCCCCTTTTGCCTAGAAGCCCCTAAACCCATTGAAATAGCATTGGGGGTTTAAATTCGTTAGGCCCCGCCCCTTTGGGTCCAGAAGCCCAGAATACCATTCATAGTATAGGCCATGACATGGCTGAGGGTTGAGATACTTTATGCCACGCCCCTTTTGCCTAGAATCCCCTAAACCCATTGAAATAGCACTGGGGGTTTAAATTCGTTAGGCCCCGCCCCTTTGGGTCCAGAAGCCCAGAATACCATTCATAGTATAGGCCATGACATGGCTGAGGGTTGATATACTTTTGACCACGCCCCTTTTGCCTAGAAGCCCCTAAACCCATTGAAATAGCATTGGGGGTTTAAATTCGTTAGGCCCCGCCCCTTTGGGTCCAGAAGCCCAGAATGCCATTCATAGTATAGGCCATGACATGGCTGAGGGTTGAGATACTTTTGGCCACGCCCCTTTTACCTAGAAGCCCCTAAAAACATTTAAATAGCATTGGGGGTTTAAATTCGTTAGGCCCCGCCCCTTTGGGTCCAGAAGCCCACAATACCATTCATAGTATAGGCCATGACATGGCTGAGGGTTGAGATACTTTTGGCCACGCCCCTTTTGCCTAGAAGCCCCTAAACCCATTGAAATAGCATTGGGGGTTTAAATTCGTTAGGCCCCGCCCCTTTGGGTTTAGAAGCCCAGAATACCATTCAGAGTATAGGCCATGACATGGCTGAGGGTTGAGATACTTTTGGCCACGCCCCTTTTGCCTAGAAGCCCCTAAACCCATTGAAATAGCATTGGGGGTTTAAATTCGTTAGGCCCCGCCCCTTTGGGTTTAGAAGCCCAGAATACCATTCAGAGTATAGGCCATGACATGGCTGAGGGTTGAGATACTTTTGGCCACGCCCCTTTTGCCTAGAAGCCCCTAAACCCATTGAAATAGCATTGGGGGTTTAAATTCGTTAGGCCCCGCCCCTTTGGGTTTAGAAGCCCAGAATACCATTCAGAGTATAGGCCATGACATGGCTGAGGGTTGATATACTTTTGGCCACGCCCCTTTTGCCTAGAAGCCCCTAAACCCATTGAAATAGCATTGGGGGTTTAAATTCGTTAGGCCCCGCCCCTTTGGGTCCAGAAGCCCAGAATACCATTCATAGTATAGGCCATGACATGGCTGAGGGTTGAGATACTTTATGCCACGCCCCTTTTGCCTAGAATCCCCTAAACCCATTGAAATAGCACTGGGGGTTTAAATTCGTTAGGCCCCGCCCCTTTGGGTCCAGAAGCCCAGAATACCATTCATAGTATAGGCCATGACATGGCTGAGGGTTGAGATACTTTTGACCACGCCCCTTTTGCCTAGAAGCCCCTAAACCCATTGAAATAGCATTGGGGGTTTAAATTCGTTAGGCCCCGCCCCTTTGGGTCCAGAAGCCCAGAATGCCATTCATAGTATAGGCCATGACATGGCTGAGGGTTGAGATACTTTTGGCCACGCCCCTTTTGCCTAGAAGCCCCTAAAAACATTTAAATAGCATTGGGGGTTTAAATTCGTTAGGCCCCGCCCCTTTGGGTCCAGAAGCCCACAATACCATTCATAGTATAGGCCATGACATGGCTGAGGGTTGAGATACTTTTGGCCACGCCCCTTTTGCCTAGAAGCCCCTAAACCCATTGAAATAGCATTGGGGGTTTAAATTCGTTAGGCCCCGCCCCTTTGGGTTTAGAAGCCCAGAATACCATTCAGAGTATAGGCCATGACATGGCTGAGGGTTGAGATACTTTTGGCCACGCCCCTTTTGCCTAGAAGCCCCTAAACCCATTGAAATAGCATTGGGGGTTTAAATTCGTTAGGCCCCGCCCCTTTGGGTCTAGAAGCCCATAATACCATTCATAGTATAGGCCATGACATGGCTGAGGGTTGAGATACTTTTGGCCACGCCCCTTTTGCCTAGAAGCCCCTAAACCCATTGAAATACCATTGGGGGGGTTAAATTCGTTAGGCCCCGCCCCTTTGGGTCCAGAAGCCCAGAATACCATTCATAGTATAGGCCATGACATGGCTGAGGGTTGAGATACTTTTGACGACGCCCCTTTTGCCTAGAAGCCCCTAAACCCATTGAAATAGCATTGGGGGTTTAAATTCGTTAGGCCCCGCCCCTTTGGGTCCAGAAGCCCAGAATACCATTTAGAGTATAGGCCATGACATGGCTGAGGGTTGAGATACTTTTGACCACGCCCCTTTTGCCTAGAAGCCCCTAAACCCATTGAAATAGCATTGGGGGTTTAAATTCGTTAGGCCCCGCCCCTTTGGGTTTAGAAGCCCAGAATACCATTTAGGGTATAGGCCATGACATGGCTGAGGGTTGAGATACTTTTGACCACGCCCCTTTTGCCTAGAAGCCCCTAAACCCATTGAAATAGCATTGGGGGTTTAAATTCGTTAGGCCCCGCCCCTTTGGGTCCAGAAGCCCAGAATGCCATTCATAGTATAGGCCATGACATGGCTGAGGGTTGAGATACTTTTGGCCACGCCCCTTTTGCCTAGAAGCCCCTAAACACATTGAAATAGCATTGGGGGTTTAAATTCGTTAGGCCCCGCCCCTTTGGGTCCAGAAGCCCACAATACCATTCATAGTATAGGCCATGACATGGCTGAGGGTTGAGATACTTTTGGCCACGCCCCTTTTGCCTAGAAGCCCCTAAACACATTGAAATAGCATTGGGGGTTTAAATTCGTTAGGCCCCGCCCCTTTGGGTTTAGAAGCCCAGAATACCATTCAGAGTATAGGCCATGACATGGCTGAGGGTTGAGATACTTTTGGCCACGCCCCTTTTGCCTAGAAGCCCCTAAACCCATTGAAATAGCATTGGGGGTTTAAATTCGTTAGGCCCCGCCCCTTTGGGTCCAGAAGCCCATAATACCATTCATAGTATAGGCCATGACATGGCTGAGGGTTGAGATACTGTTGGCCACGCCCCTTTTGCCTAGAAGCCCCTAAACTTATTGAAATAGCATTGTGGATTTAAATTTGTTAGGCCCCGCCACTTTGGGTCCAGAAGCCCAGAATACCAATCAGAGTATAGGCCATGACATGGCTGAGGGTTGAGATACTTTTGGCCACGCCCCTTTTGCCTAGAAGCCCCTAAACCCATTGAAATAGCATTGGGGGTTTAAATTCGTTAGGCCCCGCCCCTTTGGGTCCAGAAGCCCAGAATACCATTCATAGTATAGGCCATGACATGGCTGAGGGTTGAGATACTTTTGACCACGCCCCTTTTGCCTAGAAGCCCCTAAACCCATTGAAATAGCATTGGGGGTTTAAATTCGTTAGGACCCGCCCCTTTGGGTCCAGAAGCCCAGAATACCATTCAGAGTATAGGCCATGACATGGCTGAGGGTTGAGATACTTTTGGCCACGCCCCTTTTGCCTAGAAGCCCCTAAACCCATTGAAATAGCTTTAAGGATTTAAATTCGTTAGGCCCCGCCCCTTTGGGCCCAGAAGCCCAGAATACCATTCATAGTATAGGCCATGACATGGCTGAGGGTTGAGATACTTTTGGCCACGCCCCTTTTGCCTAGAAGCCCCTAAACCCATTGAAATAGCATTGGGGGTTTAAATTCGTTAGGACCCGCCCCTTTGGGTCCAGAAGCCCAGAATACCATTCAGAGTATAGGCCATGACATGGCTGAGGGTTGAGATACTTTTGACCACGCCCCTTTTGCCTAGAAGCCCCTAAACCCATTGAAATAGCATTGGGGGTTTAAATTCGTTAGGCCCCGCCCCTTTGGGTCCAGAAGCACAGAATGCCATTCATAGTATAGGCCATGACATGGCTGAGGGTTGAGATACTTTTGGCCACGCCCCTTTTGCCTAGAAGCCCCTAAACCCATTGAAATAGCATTGGGGGTTTAAATTCGTTAGGCCCCGCCCCTTTGGGTTTAGAAGCCCAGAATACCATTCAGAGTATAGGCCATGACATGGCTGAGGGTTGAGATACTTTTGGCCACGCCCCTTTTGCCTAGAAGCCCCTAAACCCATTGAAATAGCATTGGGGGTTTAAATTCGTTAGGCCCCGCCCCTTTGGGTTTAGAAGCCCAGAATACCATTCAGAGTATAGGCCATGACATGGCTGAGGGTTGATATACTTTTGGCCACGCCCCTTTTGCCTAGAAGCCCCTAAACCCATTGAAATAGCATTGGGGGTTTAAATTCGTTAGGCCCCGCCCCTTTGGGTCCAGAAGCCCAGAATACCATTCATAGTATAGGCCATGACATGGCTGAGGGTTGAGATACTTTATGCCACGCCCCTTTTGCCTAGAATCCCCTAAACCCATTGAAATAGCACTGGGGGTTTAAATTCGTTAGGCCCCGCCCCTTTGGGTCCAGAAGCCCAGAATACCATTCATAGTATAGGCCATGACATGGCTGAGGGTTGAGATACTTTTGACCACGCCCCTTTTGCATAGAAGCCCCTAAACCCATTGAAATAGCATTGGGGGTTTAAATTCGTTAGGCCCCGCCCCTTTGGGTCCAGAAGCCCAGAATGCCATTCATAGTATAGGCCATGACATGGCTGAGGGTTGAGATACTTTTGGCCACGCTCTTTTTGCCTAGAAGCCCCTAAAAACATTTAAATAGCATTGGGGGTTTAAATTCGTTAGGCCCCGCCCCTTTGGGTCCAGAAGCCCACAATACCATTCATAGTATAGGCCATGACATGGCTGAGGGTTGAGATACTTTTGGCCACGCCCCTTTTGCCTAGAAGCCCCTAAACCCATTGAAATAGCATTGGGGGTTTAAATTCGTTAGGCCACGCCCCTTTGGGTTTAGAAGCCCAGAATACCATTCAGAGTATAGGCCATGACATGGCTGAGGGTTGAGATACTTTTGGCCACGCCCCTTTTGCCTAGAAGCCCCTAAACCCATTGAAATAGCATTGGGGGTTTAAATTCGTTAGGCCCCGCCCCTTTGGGTCTAGAAGCCCATAATACCATTCATAGTATAGGCCATGACATGGCTGAGGGTTGAGATACTTTTGGCCACGCCCCTTTTGCCTAGAAGCCCCTAAACCCATTGAAATAGCATTGGGGGGGGTTAAATTCGTTAGGCCCCGCCCCTTTGGGTCCAGAAGCCCAGAATACCATTCATAGTATAGGCCATGACATGGCTGAGGGTTGAGATACTTTTGACGACGCCCCTTTTGCCTAGAAGCCCCTAAACCCATTGAAATAGCATTGGGGGTTTAAATTCGTTAGGCCCCGCCCCTTTGGGTCCAGAAGCCCAGAATGCCATTCATAGTATAGGCCATGACATGGCTGAGGGTTGAGATACTTTTGGCCACGCCCCTTTTGCCTAGAAGCCCCTAAACCCATTGAAATAGCATTGGGGGTTTAAATTCGTTAGGCCCCGCCCCTTTGGGTTTAGAAGCCCAGAATACCATTTAGAGTATAGGCCATGACATGGCTGAGGGTTGAGATACTTTTGACCATGCCCCTTTTGCCTAGAAGCCCCTAAACCCATTGAAATAGCATTGTGGGTTTAAATTCGTTAGGCCCCGCCCCTTTGGGTTTAGAAGCCCAGAATACCATTCAGAGTATAGGCCATGACATGGCTGAGGGTTGAGATACTTTTGGCCACGCCCCTTTTGCCTAGAAGCCCCTAAACCCATTGAAATAGCATTGGGGGTTTAAATTCGTTAGGCCCCGCCCTTTTGGGTTTAGAAGCCCAGAATACCATTTAGAGTATAGGCCATGACATGGCTGAGGGTTGAGATACTTTTGACCACGCCCCTTTTGCCTAGAAGCCCCTAAACCCATTGAAATAGCATTGGGGGTTTAAATTCGTTAGGCCCCGCCCCTTTGGGTTTAGAAGCCCAGAATACCATTTAGGGTATAGGCCATGACATGGCTGAGGGTTGAGATACTTTTGACCACGCCCCTTTTGCCTAGAAGCCCCTAAACCCATTGAAATAGCATTGGGGGTTTAAATTCGTTAGGCCCCGCCCCTTTGGGTCCAGAAGCCCAGAATGCCATTCATAGTATAGGCCATGACATGGCTGAGGGTTGAGATACTTTTGGCCACGCCCCTTTTGCCTAGAAGCCCCTAAACACATTGAAATAGCATTGGGGGTTTAAATTCGTTAGGCCCCGCCCCTTTGGGTCCAGAAGCCCACAATACCATTCATAGTATAGGCCATGACATGGCTGAGGGTTGAGATACTTTTGGCCACGCCCCTTTTGCCTAGAAGCCCCTAAACCCATTGAAATAGCATTGGGGGTTTAAATTCGTTAGGCCCCGCCCCTTTGGGTTTAGAAGCCCAGAATACCATTCAGAGTATAGGCCATGACATGGCTGAGGGTTGAGATACTTTTGGCCACGCCCCTTTTGCCTAGAAGCCCCTAAACCCATTGAAATAGCATTGGGGGTTTAAATTCGTTAGGCCCCGCCCCTTTGGGTCCAGAAGCCCATAATACCATTCATAGTATAGGCCATGACATGGCTGAGGGTTGAGATACTGTTGGCCACGCCCCTTTTGCCTAGAAGCCCCTAAACTTATTGAAATAGCATTGTGGATTTAAATTTGTTAGGTCCCGCCACTTTGGGTCCAGAAGCCCAGAATACCAATCAGAGTATAGGCCATGACATGGCTGAGGGTTGAGATACTTTTGGCCACGCCCCTTTTGCCTAGAAGCCCCTAAACCCATTGAAATAGCATTGGGGGTTTAAATTCGTTAGGCCCCGCCCCTTTGGGTCCAGAAGCCCAGAATACCATTCATAGTATAGGCCATGACATGGCTGAGGGTTGAGATACTTTTGACCACGCCCCTTTTGCCTAGAAGCCCCTAAAAACATTGAAATAGCATCGGGGGTTTAAATTCGTTAGGCCCCGCCCCTTTGGGTCCAGAAGCCCACAATACCATTCATAGTATAGGCCATGACATGGCTGAGGGTTGAGATACTTTTGGCCACGCCCCTTTTGCCTAGAAGCCCCTAAACCCATTGAAATAGCATTGGGGGTTTAAATTTGTTAGGCCCCGCCCCTTTGGGTTTAGAAGCCCAGAATACCATTCAGAGTATAGGCCATGACATGGCTGAGGGTTGAGATACTTTTGGCCACGCCCCTTTTGCCTAGAAGCCCCTAAACCCATTGAAATAGCATTGGGGGTTTAAATTCGTTAGGCCCCGCCCCTTTGGGTCTAGAAGCCCATAATACCATTCATAGTATAGGCCATGACATGGCTGAGGGTTGAGATACTTTTGGCCACGCCCCTTTTGCCTAGAAGCCCCTAAACTTATTGAAATAGCATTGTGGATTTAAATTAGTTAGGCGCCGCCCCTTTGGGTCCAGAAGCCCAGAATACCATTCAGAGTATAGGCCATGACATGGCTGAGGGTTGAGATACTTTTGGCCACGCCCCTTTTGCCTAGAAGCCCCTAAACCCATTGAAATAGCATTGGGGGGGTTTAAATTCGTTAGGCCCCGCCCCTTTGGGTCCAGAAGCCCAGAATACCATTCATAGTATAGGCCATGACATGGCTGAGGGTTGAGATACTTTTGACGACGCCCCTTTTGCCTAGAAGCCCCTAAACCCATTGAAATAGCATTGGGGGTTTAAATTCGTTAGGCCCCGCCACTTTGGGTCCAGAAGCCCAGAATACCAATCAGAGTATAGGCCATGACATGGCTGAGGGTTGAGATACTTTTGGCCACGCCCCTTTTGCCTAGAAGCCCCTAAACCCATTGAAATAGCATTGGGGGTTTAAATTCGTTAGGCCCCGCCCCTTTGGGTCCAGAAGCCCAGAATACCATTCATAGTATAGGCCATGACATGGCTGAGGGTTGAGATACTTTTGACCACGCCCCTTTTGCCTAGAAGCCCCTAAAAACATTGAAATAGCATCGGGGGTTTAAATTCGTTAGGCCCCGCCCCTTTGGGTCCAGAAGCCCACAATACCATTCATAGTATAGGCCATGACATGGCTGAGGGTTGAGATACTTTTGACCACGCCCCTTTTGCCTAGAAGCCCCTAAAAACATTGAAATAGCATCGGGGGTTTAAATTTGTTAGGCCCCGCCCCTTTGGGTTTAGAAGCCCAGAATACCATTCAGAGTATAGGCCATGACATGGCTGAGGGTTGAGATACTTTTGGCCACGCCCCTTTTGCCTAGAAGCCCCTAAACCCATTGAAATAGCATTGGGGGTTTAAATTCGTTAGGCCCCGCCCCTTTGGGTCTAGAAGCCCATAATACCATTCATAGTATAGGCCATGACATGGCTGAGGGTTGAGATACTTTTGGCCACGCCCCTTTTGCCTAGAAGCCCCTAAACTTATTGAAATAGCATTGTGGATTTAAATTAGTTAGGCGCCGCCCCTTTGGGTCCAGAAGCCCAGAATACCATTCAGAGTATAGGCCATGACATGGCTGAGGGTTGAGATACTTTTGGCCACGCCCCTTTTGCCTAGAAGCCCCTAAACCCATTGAAATAGCATTGGGGGGGTTTAAATTCGTTAGGCCCCGCCCCTTTGGGTCCAGAAGCCCAGAATACCATTCATAGTATAGGCCATGACATGGCTGAGGGTTGAGATACTTTTGACGATGCCCCTTTTGCCTAGAAGCCCCTAAACCCATTGAAATAGCATTGGGGGTTTAAATTCGTTAGGCCCCGCCCCTTTGGGTCCAGAAGCCCAGAATGCCATTCATAGTATAGGCCATGACATGGCTGAGGGTTGAGATACTTTTGGCCACGCCCCTTTTGCCTAGAAGCCCCTAAACCCATTGAAATAGCATTGGGGGTTTAAATTCGTTAGGCCCCGCCCCTTTGGGTTTAGAAGCCCAGAATACCATTCAGAGTATAGGCCATGACATGGCTGAGGGTTGAGATACTTTTGGCCACGCCCCTTTTGCCTAGAAGCCCCTAAACCCATTGAAATAGCATTGGGGGTTTAAATTCGTTAGGCCCCGCCCCTTTGGGTTTAGAAGCCCAGAATACCATTTAGAGTATAGGCCATGACATGGCTGAGGGTTGAGATACTTTTGACCACGCCCCTTTTGCCTAGAAGCCCCTAAACCCATTGAAATAGCATTGGGGGTTTAAATTTGTTAGGCCCCGCCCCTTTGGGTTTAGAAGCCCAGAATACCATTTAGAGTATAGGCCATGACATGGCTGAGGGTTGAGCTACTTTTGACCACGCCCCTTTTGCCTAGAAGCCCCTAAACCCATTGAAATAGCATTGGGGGTTTAAATTCGTTAGGCCCCGCCCCTTTGGGTTTAGAAGCCCAGAATACCATTCAGAGTATAGGCCATGACATGGCTGAGGGTTGAGATACTTTTGGCCACGCCCCTTTTGCCTAGAAGCCCCTAAACCCATTGAAATAGCATTGGGGGTTTAAATTCGTTAGGCCCCGCCCCTTTGGGTCCAGAATCCCAGAATACCATTCATAGTATAGGCCATGACATGGCTGAGGGTTGAGATACTTTTGGCCACACCCCTTTTGCCTAGAAGCCCCTAAACCCATTGAAATAGCATTGGGGGTTTAAATTCGTTAGGACCCGCCCCTTTGGGTCCAGAAGCCCAGAATACCATTCAGAGTATAGGCCATGACATGGCTGAGGGTTGAGATACTTTTGGCCACACCCCTTTTGCCTAGAAGCCCCTAAACCCATTGAAATAGCATTGGGGGTTTAAATTCGTTAGGACCCGCCCCTTTGGGTCCAGAAGCCCAGAATACCATTCAGAGTATAGGCCATGACATGACTGAGGGTTGAGATACTTTTGGCCACGCCCCTTTTGCCTAGAAGCCCCTAAACCCATTGAAATAGCATTGGGGGTTTAAATTCGTTAGGACCCGCCCCTTTGGGTCCAGAAGCCCAGAATACCATTCAGAGTATAGGCCATGACATGGCTGAGGGTTGAGATACTTTTGGCCACGCCCCTTTTGCCTAGAAGCCCCTAAACCCATTGAAATAGCATTGGGGGTTTAAATTCGTTAGGCCCCGCCCCTTTGGGTTTAGAAGCCCAGAATACCATTCAGAGTATAGGCCATGACATGGCTGAGGGTTGAGATACTTTTGACCACGCCCCTTTTGCCTAGAAGCCCCTAAACCCATTGAAATAGCATTGGGGGTTTAAATTCGTTAGGCCCCGCCCCTTTGGGTCCAGAAGCCCAGAATGCCATTCATAGTATAGGCCATGACATGGCTGAGGGTTGAGATACTTTTGGCCACGCCCCTTTTGCCTAGAAGCCCCTAAAAACATTTAAATAGCATTGGGGGTTTAAATTCGTTAGGCCCCGCCCCTTTGGGTCCAGAAGCCCACAATACCATTCATAGTATAGGCCATGACATGGCTGAGGGTTGAGATACTTTTGGCCACGCCCCTTTTGCCTAGAAGCCCCTAAACCCATTGAAATAGCATTGGGGGTTTAAATTCGTTAGGCCCCGCCCCTTTGGGTTTAGAAGCCCAGAATACCATTCAGAGTATAGGCCATGACATGGCTGAGGGTTGAGATACTTTTGGCCACGCCCCTTTTGCCTAGAAGCCCCTAAACCCATTGAAATAGCATTGGGGGTTTAAATTCGTTAGGCCCCGCCCCTTTGGGTCTAGAAGCCCATAATACCATTCATAGTATAGGCCATGACATGGCTGAGGGTTGAGATACTTTTGGCCACGCCCCTTTTGCCTAGAAGCCCCTAAACCCATTGAAATAGCATTGGGGGGGTTAAATTCGTTAGGCCCCGCCCCTTTGGGTCCAGAAGCCCAGAATACCATTCATAGTATAGGCCATGACATGGCTGAGGGTTGAGATACTTTTGACGACGCCCCTTTTGCCTAGAAGCCCCTAAACCCATTGAAATAGCATTGGGGGTTTAAATTCGTTAGGCCCCGCCCCTTTGGGTCCAGAAGCCCAGAATACCATTTAGAGTATAGGCCATGACATGGCTGAGGGTTGAGATACTTTTGACCACGCCCCTTTTGCCTAGAAGCCCCTAAACCCATTGAAATAGCATTGGGGGTTTAAATTCGTTAGGCCCCGCCCCTTTGGGTTTAGAAGCCCAGAATACCATTTAGGGTATAGGCCATGACATGGCTGAGGGTTGAGATACTTTTGACCACGCCCCTTTTGCCTAGAAGCCCCTAAACCCATTGAAATAGCATTGGGGGTTTAAATTCGTTAGGCCCCGCCCCTTTGGGTCCAGAAGCCCAGAATGCCATTCATAGTATAGGCCATGACATGGCTGAGGGTTGAGATACTTTTGGCCACGCCCCTTTTGCCTAGATGCCCCTAAACACATTGAAATAGCATTGGGGGTTTAAATTCGTTAGGCCCCGCCCCTTTGGGTCCAGAAGCCCACAATACCATTCATAGTATAGGCCATGACATGGCTGAGGGTTGAGATACTTTTGGCCACGCCCCTTTTGCCTAGAAGCCCCTAAACACATTGAAATAGCATTGGGGGTTTAAATTCGTTAGGCCCCGCCCCTTTGGGTTTAGAAGCCCAGAATACCATTCAGAGTATAGGCCATGACATGGCTGAGGGTTGAGATACTTTTGGCCACGCCCCTTTTGCCTAGAAGCCCCTAAACCCATTGAAATAGCTTTAAGGATTTAAATTCGTTAGGCCCCGCCCCTTTGGGTCCAGAAGCCCATAATACCATTCATAGTATAGGCCATGACATGGCTGAGGGTTGAGATACTGTTGGCCACGCCCCTTTTGCCTAGAAGCCCCTAAACTTATTGAAATAGCATTGTGGATTTAAATTTGTTAGGCCCCGCCACTTTGGGTCCAGAAGCCCAGAATACCAATCAGAGTATAGGCCATGACATGGCTGAGGGTTGAGATACTTTTGGCCACGCCCCTTTTGCCTAGAAGCCCCTAAACCCATTGAAATAGCATTGGGGGTTTAAATTCGTTAGGCCCCGCCCCTTTGGGTCCAGAAGCCCAGAATACCATTCATAGTATAGGCCATGACATGGCTGAGGGTTGAGATACTTTTGACCACGCCCCTTTTGCCTAGAAGCCCCTAAACCCATTGAAATAGCATTGGGGGTTTAAATTCGTTAGGACCCGCCCCTTTGGGTCCAGAAGCCCAGAATACCATTCAGAGTATAGGCCATGACATGGCTGAGGGTTGAGATACTTTTGGCCACGCCCCTTTTGCCTAGAAGCCCCTAAACCCATTGAAATAGCTTTAAGGATTTAAATTCGTTAGGCCCCGCCCCTTTGGGCCCAGAAGCCCAGAATACCATTCATAGTATAGGCCATGACATGGCTGAGGGTTGAGATACTTTTGGCCACGCCCCTTTTGCCTAGAAGCCCCTAAACCCATTGAAATAGCATTGGGGGTTTAAATTCGTTAGGACCCGCCCCTTTGGGTCCAGAAGCCCAGAATACCATTCAGAGTATAGGCCATGACATGGCTGAGGGTTGAGATACTTTTGACCACGCCCCTTTTGCCTAGAAGCCCCTAAACCCATTGAAATAGCATTGGGGGTTTAAATTCGTTAGGCCCCGCCCCTTTGGGTCCAGAAGCACAGAATGCCATTCATAGTATAGGCCATGACATGGCTGAGGGTTGAGATACTTTTGGCCACGCCCCTTTTGCCTAGAAGCCCCTAAACCCATTGAAATAGCATTGGGGGTTTAAATTCGTTAGGCCCCGCCCCTTTGGGTTTAGAAGCCCAGAATACCATTCAGAGTATAGGCCATGACATGGCTGAGGGTTGAGATACTTTTGGCCACGCCCCTTTTGCCTAGAAGCCCCTAAACCCATTGAAATAGCATTGGGGGTTTAAATTCGTTAGGCCCCGCCCCTTTGGGTTTAGAAGCCCAGAATACCATTCAGAGTATAGGCCATGACATGGCTGAGGGTTGATATACTTTTGGCCACGCCCCTTTTGCCTAGAAGCCCCTAAACCCATTGAAATAGCATTGGGGGTTTAAATTCGTTAGGCCCCGCCCCTTTGGGTCCAGAAGCCCAGAATACCATTCATAGTATAGGCCATGACATGGCTGAGGGTTGAGATACTTTATGCCACGCCCCTTTTGCCTAGAATCCCCTAAACCCATTGAAATAGCACTGGGGGTTTAAATTCGTTAGGCCCCGCCCCTTTGGGTCCAGAAGCCCAGAATACCATTCATAGTATAGGCCATGACATGGCTGAGGGTTGAGATACTTTTGACCACGCCCCTTTTGCCTAGAAGCCCCTAAACCCATTGAAATAGCATTGGGGGTTTAAATTCGTTAGGCCCCGCCCCTTTGGGTCCAGAAGCCCAGAATGCCATTCATAGTATAGGCCATGACATGGCTGAGGGTTGAGATACTTTTGGCCACGCCCCTTTTGCCTAGAAGCCCCTAAAAACATTTAAATAGCATTGGGGGTTTAAATTCGTTAGGCCCCGCCCCTTTGGGTCCAGAAGCCCACAATACCATTCATAGTATAGGCCATGACATGGCTGAGGGTTGAGATACTTTTGGCCACGCCCCTTTTGCCTAGAAGCCCCTAAACCCATTGAAATAGCATTGGGGGTTTAAATTCGTTAGGCCCCGCCCCTTTGGGTTTAGAAGCCCAGAATACCATTCAGAGTATAGGCCATGACATGGCTGAGGGTTGAGATACTTTTGGCCACGCCCCTTTTGCCTAGAAGCCCCTAAACCCATTGAAATAGCATTGGGGGTTTAAATTCGTTAGGCCCCGCCCCTTTGGGTCTAGAAGCCCATAATACCATTCATAGTATAGGCCATGACATGGCTGAGGGTTGAGATACTTTTGGCCACGCCCCTTTTGCCTAGAAGCCCCTAAACCCATTGAAATAGCATTGGGGGGGGGTTAAATTCGTTAGGCCCCGCCCCTTTGGGTCCAGAAGCCCAGAATACCATTCATAGTATAGGCCATGACATGGCTGAGGGTTGAGATACTTTTGACGACGCCCCTTTTGCCTAGAAGCCCCTAAACCCATTGAAATAGCATTGGAGGTTTAAATTCGTTAGGCCCCGCCCCTTTGGGTCCAGAAGCCCAGAATGCCATTCATAGTATAGGCCATGACATGGCTGAGGGTTGAGATACTTTTGGCCACGCCCCTTTTGCCTAGAAGCCCCTAAACCCATTGAAATAGCATTGGGGGTTTAAATTCGTTAGGCCCCGCCCCTTTGGGTTTAGAAGCCCAGAATACCAATTAGAGTATAGGCCATGACATGGCTGAGGGTTGAGATACTTTTGACCACGCCCCTTTTGCCTAGAAGCCCCTAAACCCATTGAAATAGCATTGTGGGTTTAAATTCGTTAGGCCCCGCCCCTTTGGGTTTAGAAGCCCAGAATACCATTCAGAGTATAGGCCATGACATGGCTGAGGGTTGAGATACTTTTGGCCACGCCCCTTTTGCCTAGAAGCCCCTAAACCCATTGAAATAGCATTGGGGGTTTAAATTCGTTAGGCCCCGCCCCTTTGGGTTTAGAAGCCCAGAATACCATTTAGAGTATAGGCCATGACATGGCTGAGGGTTGAGATACTTTTGACCACGCCCCTTTTGCCTAGAAGCCCCTAAACACATTGAAATAGCATTGGGGGTTTAAATTCGTTAGGCCCCGCCCCTTTGGGTCCAGAAGCCCACAATACCATTCATAGTATAGGCCATGACATGGCTGAGGGTTGAGATACTTTTGGCCACGCCCCTTTTGCCTAGAAGCCCCTAAACCCATTGAAATAGCATTGGGGGTTTAAATTCGTTAGGCCCCGCCCCTTTGGGTTTAGAAGCCCAGAATGCCATTCAGAGTATAGGCCATGACATGGCTGAGGGTTGAGATACTTTTGGCCACGCCCCTTTTGCCTAGAAGCCCCTAAACCCATTGAAATAGCATTGGGGGTTTAAATTCGTTAGGCCCCGCCCCTTTGGGTCCAGAAGCCCATAATACCATTCATAGTATAGGCCATGACATGGCTGAGGGTTGAGATACTGTTGGCCACGCCCCTTTTGCCTAGAAGCCCCTAAACTTATTGAAATAGCATTGTGGATTTAAATTTGTTAGGCCCCGCCACTTTGGGTCCAGAAGCCCAGAATACCAATCAGAGTATAGGCCATGACATGGCTGAGGGTTGAGATACTTTTGGCCACGCCCCTTTTGCCTAGAAGCCCCTAAACCCATTGAAATAGCATTGGGGGTTTAAATTCGTTAGGCCCCGCCCCTTTGGGTCCAGAAGCCCAGAATACCATTCATAGTATAGGCCATGACATGGCTGAGGGTTGAGATACTTTTGACCACGCCCCTTTTGCCTAGAAGCCCCTAAAAACATTGAAATAGCATCGGGGGTTTAAATTCGTTAGGCCCCGCCCCTTTGGGTCCAGAAGCCCACAATACCATTCATAGTATAGGCCATGACATGGCTGAGGGTTGAGATACTTTTGGCCACGCCCCTTTTGCCTAGAAGCCCCTAAACCCATTGAAATAGCATTGGGGGTTTAAATTTGTTAGGCCCCGCCCCTTTGGGTTTAGAAGCCCAGAATACCATTCAGAGTATAGGCCATGACATGGCTGAGGGTTGAGATACTTTTGGCCACGCCCCTTTTGCCTAGAAGCCCCTAAACCCATTGAAATAGCATTGGGGGTTTAAATTCGTTAGGCCCCGCCCCTTTGGGTCTAGAAGCCCATAATACCATTCATAGTATAGGCCATGACATGGCTGAGGGTTGAGATACTTTTGGCCACGCCCCTTTTGCCTAGAAGCCCCTAAACTTATTGAAATAGCATTGTGGATTTAAATTAGTTAGGCGCCGCCCCTTTGGGTCCAGAAGCCCAGAATACCATTCAGAGTATAGGCCATGACATGGCTGAGGGTTGAGATACTTTTGGCCACGCCCCTTTTGCCTAGAAGCCCCTAAACCCATTGAAATAGCATTGGGGGGGTTTAAATTCGTTAGGCCCCGCCCCTTTGGGTCCAGAAGCCCAGAATACCATTCATAGTATAGGCCATGACATGGCTGAGGGTTGAGATACTTTTGACGACGCCCCTTTTGCCTAGAAGCCCCTAAACCCATTGAAATAGCATTGGGGGTTTAAATTCGTTAGGCCCCGCCCCTTTGGGTCCAGAAGCCCAGAATGCCATTCATAGTATAGGCCATGACATGGCTGAGGGTTGAGATACTTTTGGCCACGCCCCTTTTGCCTAGAAGCCCCTAAACCCATTGAAATAGCATTGGGGGTTTAAATTCGTTAGGCCCCGCCCCTTTGGGTTTAGAAGCCCAGAATACCATTTAGAGTATAGGCCATGACATGGCTGAGGGTTGAGATACTTTTGACCACGCCCCTTTTGCCTAGAAGCCCCTAAACCCATTGAAATAGCATTGGGGGTTTAAATTCGTTAGGCCCTGCCCCTTTGGGTTTAGAAGCCCAGAATACCATTCAGAGTATAGGCCATGACATGGCTGAGGGTTGAGATACTTTTGGCCACGCCCCTTTTGCCTAGAAGCCCCTAAACCCATTGAAATAGCATTGGGGGTTTAAATTCGTTAGGCCCCGCCCCTTTGGGTTTAGAAGCCCAGAATACCATTTAGAGTATAGGCCATGACATGGCTGAGGGTTGAGATACTTTTGACCACGCCCCTTTTGCCTAGAAGCCCCTAAACCCATTGAAATAGCATTGGGGGTTTAAATTTGTTAGGCCCCGCCCCTTTGGGTTTAGAAGCCCAGAATACCATTTAGAGTATAGGCCATGACATGGCTGAGGGTTGAGCTACTTTTGACCACGCCCCTTTTGCCTAGAAGCCCCTAAACCCATTGAAATAGCATTGGGGGTTTAAATTCGTTAGGCCCCGCCCCTTTGGGTTTAGAAGCCCAGAATACCATTCAGAGTATAGGCCATGACATGGCTGAGGGTTGAGATACTTTTGGCCACGCCCCTTTTGCCTAGAAGCCCCTAAACCCATTGAAATAGCATTGGGGGTTTAAATTCGTTAGGCCCCGCCCCTTTGGGTCCAGAATCCCAGAATACCATTCATAGTATAGGCCATGACATGGCTGAGGGTTGAGATACTTTTGGCCACACCCCTTTTGCCTAGAAGCCCCTAAACCCATTGAAATAGCATTGGGGGTTTAAATTCGTTAGGACCCGCCCCTTTGGGTCCAGAAGCCCAGAATACCATTCAGAGTATAGGCCATGACATGGCTGAGGGTTGAGATACTTTTGGCCACACCCCTTTTGCCTAGAAGCCCCTAAACCCATTGAAATAGCATTGGGGGTTTAAATACGTTAGGACCCGCCCCTTTGGGTCCAGAAGCCCAAAATACCATTCAAAGTATAGGCCATGACATGGCTGAGGGTTGAGATACTTTTGGCCACACCCCTTTTGCCTAGAAGCCCCTAAACCCATTGAAATAGCATTGGGGGTTTAAATTCGTTAGGACCCGCCCCTTTGGGTCCAGAAGCCCAGAATACCATTCAGAGTATAGGCCATGACATGGCTGAGGGTTGAGATACTTTTGGCCACGCCCCTTTTGCCTAGAAGCCCCTAAACCCATTGAAATAGCATTGGGGGTTTAAATTCGTTAGGCCCCGCCCCTTTGGGTTTAGAAGCCCAGAATACCATTCAGAGTATAGGCCATGACATGGCTGAGGGTTGATATACTTTTGGCCACGCCCCTTTTGCCTAGAAGCCCCTAAACCCATTGAAATAGCATTGGGGGTTTAAATTCTTTAGGCCCCGCCCCTTTGGGTCCAGAAGCCCAGAATACCATTCAGAGTATAGGCCATGACATGGCTGAGGGTTGAGATACTTTTGGCCACACCCCTTTTGCCTAGAAGCCCCTAAACCCATTGAAATAGCATTGGGGGTTTAAATTCGTTAGGACCCGCCCCTTTGGGTCCAGAAGCCCAGAATACCATTCAGAGTATAGGCCATGACATGGCTGAGGGTTGAGATACTTTTGGCCACGCCCCTTTTGCCTAGAAGCCCCTAAACCCATTGAAATAGCATTGGGGGTTTAAATTCGTTAGGCCCCGCCCCTTTGGGTTTAGAAGCCCAGAATACCATTCAGAGTATAGGCCATGACATGGCTGAGGGTTGATATACTTTTGGCCACGCCCCTTTTGCCTAGAAGCCCCTAAACCCATTGAAATAGCATTGGGGGTTTAAATTCTTTAGGCCCCGCCCCTTTGGGTCCAGAAGCCCAGAATACCATTCAGAGTATAGGCCATGACATGGCTGAGGGTTGAGATACTTTTGGCCACACCCCTTTTGCCTAGAAGCCCCTAAACCCATTGAAATAGCATTGGGGGTTTAAATTCGTTAGGACCCGCCCCTTTGGTTCCAGAAGCCCAGAATACCATTCAGAGTATAGGCCATGACATGGCTGAGGGTTGAGATACTTTTGGCCACACCCCTTTTGCCTAGAAGCCCCTAAACCCATTGAAATAGCATTGGGGGTTTAAATTCGTTAGGACCCGCCCCTTTGGGTCCAGAAGCCCAGAATACCATTCAGAGTATAGGCCATGACATGGCTGAGGGTTGAGATACTTTTGGCCACGCCCCTTTTGCCTAGAAGCCCCTAAACCCATTGAAATAGCATTGGGGGTTTAAATTCGTTAGGCCCCGCCCCTTTGGGTTTAGAAGCCCAGAATACCATTCAGAGTATAGGCCATGACATGGCTGAGGGTTGATATACTTTTGGCCACGCCCCTTTTGCCTAGAAGCCCCTAAACCCATTGAAATAGCATTGGGGGTTTAAATTCGTTAGGCCCCGCCCCTTTGGGTCCAGAAGCCCAGAATACCATTTATAGTATAGGCCATGACATGGCTGAGGGTTGAGATACTTTATGCCACGCCCCTTTTGCCTAGAATCCCCTAAACCCATTGAAATAGCACTGGGGGTTTAAATTCGTTAGGCCCCGCCCCTTTGGGTCCAGAAGCACAGAATACCATTCATAGTATAGGCCATGACATGGCTGAGGGTTGAGATACTTTTGAACACGCCCCTTTTGCCTAGAAGCCCCTAAACCCATTGAAATAGCATTGGGGGTTTAAATTCTTTAGGCCCCGCCCCTTTGGGTCCAGAAGCCCAGAATGCCATTCATAGTATAGGCCATGACATGGCTGAGGGTTGAGATACTTTTGGCCACGCCCCTTTTGCCTAGAAGCCCCTAAAAACATTGAAATAGCATTGGGGGTTTAAATTCGTTAGGCCCCGCCCCTTTGGGTCCAGAAGCCCACAATACCATTCATAGTATAGGCCATGACATGGCTGAGGGTTGAGATACTTTTGGCTACGCCCCTTTTGCCTAGAAGCCCCTAAACCCATTGAAATAGCATTGGGGGTTTAAATTCGTTAGGCCCCGCCCCTTTGGGTTTAGAAGCCCAGAATACCATTCAGAGTATAGGCCATGACATGACTGAGGGTTGATATACTTTTGGCCACGCCCCTTTTGCCTAGAAGCCCCTAAACCCATTGAAATAGCATTGGGGGTTTAAATTCTTTAGGCCCCGCCCCTTTGGGTCCAGAAGCCCAGAATACCATTCAGAGTATAGGCCATGACATGGCTGAGGGTTGAGATACTTTTGGCCACACCCCTTTTGCCTAGAAGCCCCTAAACCCATTGAAATAGCATTGGGGGTTTAAATTCGTTAGGACCCGCCCCTTTGGGTCCAGAAGCCCAGAATACCATTCAGAGTATAGGCCATGACATGGCTGAGGGTTGAGATACTTTTGGCCACGCCCCTTTTGCCTAGAAGCCCCTAAACCCATTGAAATAGCATTGGGGGTTTAAATTCGTTAGGCCCCGCCCCTTTGGGTTTAGAAGCCCAGAATACCATTCAGAGTATAGGCCATGACATGGCTGAGGGTTGATATACTTTTGGCCACGCCCCTTTTGCCTAGAAGCCCCTAAACCCATTGAAATAGCATTGGGGGTTTAAATTCTTTAGGCCCCGCCCCTTTGGGTCCAGAAGCCCAGAATACCATTCAGAGTATAGGCCATGACATGGCTGAGGGTTGAGATACTTTTGGCCACACCCCTTTTGCCTAGAAGCCCCTAAACCCATTGAAATAGCATTGGGGGTTTAAATTCGTTAGGACCCGCCCCTTTGGGTCCAGAAGCCCAGAATACCATTCAGAGTATAGGCCATGACATGGCTGAGGGTTGAGATACTTTTGGCCACACCCCTTTTGCCTAGAAGCCCCTAAACCCATTGAAATAGCATTGGGGGTTTAAATTCGTTAGGACCCGCCCCTTTGGGTCCAGAAGCCCAGAATACCATTCAGAGTATAGGCCATGACATGGCTGAGGGTTGAGATACTTTTGGCCACGCCCCTTTTGCCTAGAAGCCCCTAAACCCATTGAAATAGCATTGGGGGTTTAAATTCGTTAGGCCCCGCCCCTTTGGGTTTAGAAGCCCAGAATACCATTCAGAGTATAGGCTATGACATGGCTGAGGGTTGATATACTTTTGGCCACGCCCCTTTTGCCTAGAAGCCCCTAAACCCATTGAAATAGCATTGGGGGTTTAAATTCGTTAGGCCCCGCCCCTTTGGGTCCAGAAGCCCAGAATACCATTTATAGTATAGGCCATGACATGGCTGAGGGTTGAGATACTTTATGCCACGCCCCTTTTGCCTAGAATCCCCTAAACCCATTGAAATAGCACTGGGGGTTTAAATTCGTTAGGCCCCGCCCCTTTGGGTCCAGAAGCACAGAATACCATTCATAGTATAGGCCATGACATGGCTGAGGGTTGAGATACTTTTGAACACGCCCCTTTTGCCTAGAAGCCCCTAAACCCATTGAAATAGCACTGGGGGTTTAAATTCGTTAGGACCCGCCCCTTTGGGTCCAGAAGCCCAGAATACCATTCAGAGTATAGGCCATGACATGGCTGAGGGTTGAGATACTTTTGGCCACGCCCCTTTTGCCTAGAAGCCCCTAAACCCATTGAAATAGCATTGGGGGTTTAAATTCGTTAGGCCCCGCCCCTTTGGGTTTAGAAGCCCAGAATACCATTCAGAGTATAGGCCATGACATGGCTGAGGGTTGATATACTTTTGGCCACGCCCCTTTTGCCTAGAAGCCCCTAAACCCATTGAAATAGCATTGGGGGTTTAAATTCGTTAGGCCCCGCCCCTTTGGGTCCAGAAGCCCAGAATACCATTTATAGTATAGGCCATGACATGGCTGAGGGTTGAGATACTTTATGCCACGCCCCTTTTGCCTAGAATCCCCTAAACCCATTGAAATAGCACTGGGGGTTTAAATTCGTTAGGCCCCGCCCCTTTGGGTCCAGAAGCCCAGAATACCATTCATAGTATAGGCCATGACATGGCTGAGGGTTGAGATACTTTTGACCACGCCCCTTTTGCCTAGAAGCCCCTAAACCCATTGAAATAGCATTGGGGGTTTAAATTCTTTAGGCCCCGCCCCTTTGGGTCCAGAAGCCCAGAATACCATTCAGAGTATAGGCCATGACATGGCTGAGGGTTGAGATACTTTTGGCCACACCCCTTTTGCCTAGAAGCCCCTAAACCCATTGAAATAGCACTGGGGGTTTAAATTCGTTAGGCCCCGCCCCTTTGGGTCCAGAAGCCCAGAATACCATTCATAGTATAGGCCATGACATGGCTGAGGGTTGAGATACTTTTGACCACGCCCCTTTTGCCTAGAAGCCCCTAAACCCATTGAAATAGCATTGGGGGTTTAAATTCTTTAGGCCCCGCCCCTTTGGGTCCAGAAGCCCAGAATACCATTCAGAGTATAGGCCATGACATGGCTGAGGGTTGAGATACTTTTGGCCACACCCCTTTTGCCTAGAAGCCCCTAAACCCATTGAAATAGCATTGGGGGTTTAAATTCGTTAGGACCCGCCCCTTTGGGTCCAGAAGCCCAGAATACCATTCAGAGTATAGGCCATGACATGGCTGAGTGTTGAGATACTTTTGGCCACACCCCTTTTGCCTAGAAGCCCCTAAACCCATTGAAATAGCATTGGGGGTTTAAATTCGTTAGGACCCGCCCCTTTGGGTCCAGAAGCCCAGAATACCATTCAGAGTATAGGCCATGACATGGCTGAGGGTTGAGATACTTTTGGCCACGCCCCTTTTGCCTAGAAGCCCCTAAACCCATTGAAATAGCATTGGGGGTTTAAATTCGTTAGGCCCCGCCCCTTTGGGTTTAGAAGCCCAGAATACCATTCAGAGTATAGGCCATGACATGGCTGAGGGTTGATATACTTTTGGCCACGCCCCTTTTGCCTAGAAGCCCCTAAACCCATTGAAATAGCATTGGGGGTTTAAATTCGTTAGGCCCCGCCCCTTTGGGTCCAGAAGCCCAGAATACCATTTATAGTATAGGCCATGACATGGCTGAGGGTTGAGATACTTTATGCCACGCCCCTTTTGCCTAGAATCCCCTAAACCCATTGAAATAGCACTGGGGGTTTAAATTCGTTAGGCCCCGCCCCTTTGGGTCCAGAAGCACAGAATACCATTCATAGTATAGGCCTTGACATGGCTGAGGGTTGAGATACTTTTGAACACGCCCCTTTTGCCTAGAAGCCCCTAAACCCATTGAAATAGCATTGGGGGTTTAAATTCTTTAGGCCCCGCCCCTTTGGGTCCAGAAGCCCAGAATGCCATTCATAGTATAGGCCATGACATGGCTGAGGGTTGAGATACTTTTGGCCACGCCCCTTTTGCCTAGAAGCCCCTAAAAACATTGAAATAGCATTGGGGGTTTAAATTCGTTAGGCCCCGCCCCTTTGGGTCCAGAAGCCCACAATACCATTCATAGTATAGGCCATGACATGGCTGAGGGTTGAGATACTTTTGGCCACGCCCCTTTTGCCTAGAAGCCCCTAAACCCATTGAAATAGCATTGGGGGTTTAAATTTGTTAGGCCCCCGCCCCTTTGGGTTTAGAAGCCCAGAATACCATTCAGAGTATAGGCCATGACATGGCTGAGGGTTGAGATACTTTTGGTCACGCCCCTTTTGCCTAGAAGCCCCTAAACCCATTGAAATAGCATTGGGGGTTTAAATTCGTTAGGCCCCGCCCCTTTGGGTCTAGAAGCCCATAATACCATTCATAGTATAGGCCATGACATGGCTGAGGGTTGAGATACTTTTGGCCACGCCCCTTTTGCCTAGAAGCCCCTAAACTTATTGAAATAGCATTGTGGATTTAAATTAGTTAGGCCCCGCCCCTTTGGGTCCAGAAGCCCAGAATACCATTCAGAGTATAGGCCATGACATGGCTGAGGGTTGAGATACTTTTGGCCACGCCCCTTTTGCCTAGAAGCCCCTAAACCCATTGAAATAGCATTGGGGGGGTTTAAATTCGTTAGGCCCCGCCCCTTTTGGTCCAGAAGCCCAGAATACCATTCATAGTATAGGCCATGACATGGCTGAGGGTTGAGATACTTTTGACGACGCCCCTTTTGCCTAGAAGCCTCTAAACCCATTGAAATAGCATTGGGGGTTTAAATTCGTTAGGCCCCGCCCCTTTGGGTCCAGAAGCCCAGAATGCCATTCATAGTATAGGCCATGACATGGCTGAGGGTTGAGATACTTTTGGCCACGCCCCTTTTGCCTAAAAGCCCCTAAACCCATTGAAATAGCATTGGGGGTTTAAATTCGTTAGGCCCCGCCCCTTTGGGTCCAGAATCCCAGAATACCATTCATAGTATAGGCCATGACATGGCTGAGGGTTGAGATACTTTTGGCCACACCCCTTTTGCCTAGAAGCCCCTAAACTCATTGAAATAGCATTGGGGTTTAAATTCGTTAGGACCCGCCCCTTTGGGTCCAGAAGCCCAGAATACCATTCAGAGTATAGGCCATGACATGGCTGAGGGTTGAGATACTTTTGGCCACACCCCTTTTGCCTAGAAGCCCCTAAACCCATTGAAATAGCATTGGGGGTTTAAATTCGTTAGGACCCGCCCCTTTGGGTCCAGAAGCCCAGAATACCATTCAGAGTATAGGCCATGACATGGCTGAGGGTTGAGATACTTTTGGCCACACCCCTTTTGCCTAGAAGCCCCTAAACCCATTGAAATAGCATTGGGGGTTTAAATTCGTTAGGACCCGCCCCTTTGGGTCCAGAAGCCCAGAATACCATTCAGAGTATAGGCCATGACATGGCTGAGGGTTGAGATACTTTTGGCCACGCCCCTTTTGCCTAGAAGCCCCTAAACCCATTGAAATAGCATTGGGGGTTTAAATTCGTTAGGCCCCGCCCCTTTGGGTTTAGAAGCCCAGAATACCATTCAGAGTATAGGCCATGACATGGCTGAGGGTTGATATACTTTTGGCCACGCCCCTTTTGCCTAGAAGCCCCTAAACCCATTGAAATAGCATTGGGGGTTTAAATTCGTTAGGCCCCGCCCCTTTGGGTCCAGAAGCCCAGAATACCATTTATAGTATAGGCCATGACATGGCTGAGGGTTGAGATACTTTATGCCACGCCCCTTTTGCCTAGAATCCCCTAAACCCATTGAAATAGCACTGGGGGTTTAAATTCGTTAGGCCCCGCCCCTTTGGGTCCAGAAGCCCAGAATACCATTCATAGTATAGGCCATGACATGGCTGAGGGTTGAGATACTTTTGACGACGCCCCTTTTGCCTAGAAGCCCCTAAACCCATTGAAATAGCATTGGGGGTTTAAATTCTTTAGGCCCCGGCCCTTTGGGTCCAGAAGCCAAGAATGCCATTCATAGTATAGGCCATGACATGGCTGAGGGTTGAGATACTTTTGGCCACGCCCCTTTTGCCTAGAAGCCCCTAAAAACATTGAAATAGCATTGGGGGTTTAAATTCGTTAGGCCCCGCCCCTTTGGGTCCAGAAGCCCACAATACCATTCATAGTATAGGCCATGACATGGCTGAGGGTTGAGATACTTTTGGCCACGCCCCTTTTGCCTAGAAGCCCCTAAACCCATTGAAATAGCATTGGGGGTTTAAATTTGTTAGGCCCCGCCCCTTTGGGTTTAGAAGCCCAGAATACCATTCAGAGTATAGGCCATGACATGGTTGAGGGTTGAGATACTTTTGGCCACGCCCCTTTTGCCTAGAAGCCCCTAAACCCAATGAAATAGCATTGTGGGTTTAAATTCGTTAGGCCCCGCCCCTTTGGGTCTAGAAGCCCATAATACCATTCATAGTATAGGCCATGACATGGCTGAGGGTTGAGATACTTTTGGCCACGCCCCTTTTGCCTAGAAGCCCCTAAACTTATTGAAAAAGCATTGTGGATTTAAATTAGTTAGGCCCCGCCCCTTTGGGTCCAGAAGCCCAGAATACCATTCAGAGTATAGGCCATGACATGGCTGAGGGTTGAGATACTTTTGGCCACGCCCCTTTTGCCTAGAAGCCCCTAAACCCATTGAAATAGCATTGGGGGGGGTTTAAATTCGTTAGGCCCCGCCCCTTTGGGTCCAGAAGCCCAGAATACCATTCATAGTATAGGCCATGACATGGCTGAGGGTTGAGATACTTTTGACGACGCCCCTTTTGCCTAGAAGCCCCTAAACCCATTGAAATAGCATTGGGGGTTTAAATTCGTTAGGCCCCGCCCCTTTGGGTCCAGAAGCCCAGAATGCCATTCATAGTATAGGCCATGACATGGCTGAGGGTTGAGATACTTTTGGCCACGCCCCTTTTGCCTAAAAGCCCCTAAACCCATTGAAATAGCATTGGGGGTTTAAATTCGTTAGGCCCCGCCCCTTTGGGTTTAGAAGCCCAGAATACCATTTAGAGTATAGGCCATGACATGGCTGAGGGTTGAGATACTTTTGACCACGCCCCTTTTGCCTAGAAGCCCCTAAACCCATTGAAATAGCATTGGGGGTTTAAATTCGTTAGGCCCCGCCCCTTTGGGTTTAGAAGCCCAGAATACCATTCAGAGTATAGGCCATGACATGGCTGAGGGTTGAGATACTTTTGGCCACGCCCCTTTTGCCTAGAAGCCCCTAAACCCATTGAAATAGCATTGGGGGTTTAAATTCGTTAGGCCCCGCCCCTTTGGGTTTAGAAGCCCAGAATACCATTTAGAGTATAGGCCATGACATGGCTGAGGGTTGAGATACTTTTGACCACGCCCCTTTTGCCTAGAAGCCCCTAAACCCATTGAAATAGCATTGGGGGTTTAAATTCGTTAGGCCCCGCCCCTTTGGGTTTAGAAGCCCAGAATACCATTTAGAGTATAGGCTATGACATGGCTGAGGGTTGAGCTACTTTTGACCACGCCCCTTTTGCCTAGAAGCCCCTAAAACCATTAAAATAGCATTGGGGGTTTAAATTCGTTAGGCCCCGCCCCTTTGGGTTTAGAAGCCCAGAATACCATTCAGAGTATAGGCCATGACATGGCTGAGGGTTGAGATACTTTTGGCCACACCCCTTTTGCCTAGAAGCTTCTAAACCCATTGAAATAGCATTGGGGGTTTAAATTCGTTAGGACCCGCCCCTTTGGGTTTAGAAGCCCAGAATACCATTCAGAGTATAGGCCATGACATGGCTGAGGGTTGAGATACTTTTGGCCACGCCCCTTTTGCCTAGAAGCCCCTAAACCCATTGAAATAGCTTTAAGGATTTAAATTCGTTAGGCCCCGCCCCTTTGGGCCCAGAAGCCCAGAATACCATTCATAGTATAGGCCATGACATGGCTGAGGGTTGAGATACTTTTGGCCACGCCCCTTTTGCCTAGAAGCCCCTAAACCCATTGAAATAGCATTGGGGGTTTAAATTCGTTAGGACCCGCCCCTTTGGGTCCAGAAGCCCAGAATACCATTCAGAGTATAGGCCATGACATGGCTGAGGGTTGAGATACTTTTGACCACGCCCCTTTTGCCTAGAAGCCCCTAAACCCATTGAAATAGCATTGGGGGTTTAAATTCGTTAGGCCCCGCCCCTTTGGGTCAAGAAGCACAGAATGCCATTCATAGTATAGGCCATGACATGGCTGAGGGTTGAGATACTTTTGGCCACGCCCCTTTTGCCTAGAAGCCCCTAAACCCATTGAAATAGCATTGGGGGTTTAAATTCGTTAGGCCCCGCCCCTTTGGGTTTAGAAGCCCAGAATACCATTCAGAGTATAGGCCATGACATGGCTGAGGGTTGAGATACTTTTGGCCACGCCCCTTTTGCCTAGAAGCCCCTAAACCCATTGAAATAGCATTGGGGGTTTAAATTCGTTAGGCCCCGCCCCTTTGGGTTTAGAAGCCCAGAATACCATTCAGAGTATAGGCCATGACATGGCTGAGGGTTGATATACTTTTGGCCACGCCCCTTTTGCCTAGAAGCCCCTAAACCCATTGAAATAGCATTGGGGGTTTAAATTCGTTAGGCCCCGCCCCTTTGGGTCCAGAAGCCCAGAATACCATTCATAGTATAGGCCATGACATGGCTGAGGGTTGAGATACTTTATGCCACGCCCCTTTTGCCTAGAATCCCCTAAACCCATTGAAATAGCACTGGGGGTTTAAATTCGTTAGGCCCCGCCCCTTTGGGTCCAGAAGCCCAGAATACCATTCATAGTATAGGCCATGACATGGCTGAGGGTTGAGATACTTTTGACCACGCCCCTTTTGCCTAGAAGCCCCTAAACCCATTGAAATAGCATTGGGGGTTTAAATTCGTTAGGCCCCGCCCCTTTGGGTCCAGAAGCCCAGAATGCCATTCATAGTATAAGCCATGACATGGCTGAGGGTTGAGATACTTTTGGCCACGCCCCTTTTACCTAGAAGCCCCTAAAAACATTGAAATAGCATTGGGGGTTTAAATTCGTTAGGCCCCGCCCCTTTGGGTCCAGAAGCCCACAATACCATTCATAGTATAGGCCATGACATGGCTGAGGGTTGAGATACTTTTGACGACGCCCCTTTTGCCTAGAAGCCCCTAAACCCATTGAAATAGCATTGGGGGTTAAAATTCGTTAGGCCCCGCCCCTTTGGGTCCAGAAGCCCACAATACCATTCATAGTATAGGCCATGACATGGCTGAGGGGTGAGATACTTTTGGCCACGCCCCTTTTGCCTAGAAGCCCCTAAACCCATTGAAATAGCATTGGGGGGGTTAAATTCGTTAGGCCCCGCCCCTTTGGGTCCAGAAGCCCAGAATACCATTCATAGTATAGGCCATGACATGGCTGAGGGTTGAGATACTTTTGACGACGCCCCTTTTGCCTAGAAGCCCCTAAACCCATTGAAATAGCATTGGGGGTTTAAATTCGTTAGGCCCCGCCCCTTTGGGTCCAGAAGCCCAGAATGCCATTCATAGTATAGGCCATGACATGGCTGAGGGTTGAGATACTTTTGGCCACGCCCCTTTTGCCTAGAAGCCCCTAAACCCATTGAAATAGCATTGGGGGTTTAAATTCGTTAGGCCCCGCCCCTTTGGGTTTAGAAGCCCAGAATACCATTCAGAGTATAGGCCATGACATGGCTGAGGGTTGAGATACTTTTGGCCACGCCCCTTTTGCCTAGAAGCCCCTAAACCCATTGAAATAGCATTGGGGGTTTAAATTCGTTAGGCCCCGCCCCATTGGGTTTAGAAGCCCAGAAAACCATTTAGAGTATAGGCCATGACATGGCTGAGGGTTGAGATACTTTTGACCACGCCCCTTTTGCCTAGAAGCCCCTAAACCCATTGAAATAGCATTGGGGGTTTAAATTCGTTAGGCCCCGCCCCTTTGGGTTTAGAAGCCCAGAATACCATTTAGGGTATAGGCCATGACATGGCTGAGGGTTGAGATACTTTTGACAACGCCCCTTTTGCCTAGAAGCCCCTAAACCCATTGAAATAGCATTGGGGGTTTAAATTCGTTAGGCCCCGCCCCTTTGGGTCCAGAAGCCCAGAATGCCATTCATAGTATAGGCCATGACATGGCTGAGGGTTGAGATACTTTTGGCCACGCCCCTTTTGCCTAGAAGCCCCTAAACACATTGAAATAGCATTGGGGGTTTAAATTCGTTAGGCCCCGCCCCTTTTGGTTTAGAAGCCCACAATACCATTTAGAGTATAGGCCATGACATGGCTGAGGGTTGAGATACTTTTGACCACGCCCCTTTTGCCTAGAAGCCCCTAAACCCATTGAAATAGCATTGGGGGTTTAAATTCGTTAGGCCCCGCCCCTTTGGGTTTAGAAGCCCAGAATACCATTCAGAGTATAGGCCATGGCTGAGGGTTGAGATACTTTTGGCCACGCCCCTTTTGCCTAGAAGCCCCTAAACCCATTGAAATAGCATTGGGGGTTTAAATTCGTTAGGCCAAGCCCCTTTGGGTTTAGAAGCCCAGAATACCATTTAGAGTATAGGCCATGACATGGCTGAGGGTTGAGATACTTTTGACCACGCCCCTTTTGCCTAGAAGCCCCTAAACCCATTGAAATAGCATTGGGGGTTTAAATTCGTTAGGCCCCGCCCCTTTGGGTTTAGAAGCCCAAAATACCATTTAGAGTATAGGCCATGACATGGCTGAGGGTTGAGCTACTTTTTACCACGCCCCTTTTGCCTAGAAGCCCCTAAACCCATTGAAATAGCATTGGGGGTTTAAATTCGTTAGGCCCCGCCCCTTTGGGTTTAGAAGCCCAGAATACCATTCAGAGTATAGGCCATGACATGGCTGAGGGTTGAGATACTTTTGGCCACGCCCCTTTTGCCTAGAAGCCCCTAAACCCATTGAAATAGCATTGGGGGTTTAAATTCGTTAGGCCCCGCCCCTTTGGGTCCAGAATCCCAGAATACCATTCATAGTATAGGCCATGACATGGCTGAGGGTTGAGATACTTTTGGCCACACCCCTTTTGCCTAGAAGCCCCTAAACCCATTGAAATAGCATTGGGGGTTTAAATTCGTTAGGACCCGCCCCTTTGGGTCCAGAAGCCCAGAATACCATTCAGAGTATAGGCCATGACATGGCTGAGGGTTGAGATACTTTTGGCCACACCCCTTTTGCCTAGAAGCCCCTAAACCCATTGAAATAGCATTGGGGGTTTAAATTCGTTAGGACCCGCCCCTTTGGGTCCAGAAGCCCAGAATACCATTCAGAGTATAGGCCATGACATGGCTGAGGGTTGAGATACTTTTGGCCACACCCCTTTTGCCTAGAAGCCCCTAAACCCATTGAAATAGCATTGGGGGTTTAAATTCGTTAGGACCCGCCCCTTTGGGTCCAGAAGCCCAGAATACCATTCAGAGTATAGGCCATGACATGGCTGAGGGTTGAGATACTTTTGGCCACGCCCCTTTTGCCTAGAAGCCCCTAAACCCATTGAAATAGCATTGGGGGTTTAAATTCGTTAGGCCCCGCCCCTTTGGGTTTAGAAGCCCAGAATACCATTCAGAGTATAGGCCATGACATGGCTGAGGGTTGATATACTTTTGGCCACGCCCCTTTTGCCTAGAAGCCCCTAAACCCATTGAAATAGCATTGGGGGTTTAAATTCGTTAGGCCCCGCCCCTTTGGGTCCAGAAGCCCAGAATACCATTTATAGTATAGGCCATGACATGGCTGAGGGTTGAGATACTTTATGCCACGCCCCTTTTGCCTAGAAGCCCCTAAACCCATTGAAATAGCACTGGGGGTTTAAATTCGTTAGGCCCCGCCCCTTTGGGTCCAGAAGCCCAGAATACCATTCATAGTATAGGCCATGACATGGCTGAGGGTTGAGATACTTTTGACCACGCCCCTTTTGCCTAGAAGCCCCTAAACCCATTGAAATAGCATTGGGGGTTTAAATTCTTTAGGCCCCGCCCCTTTGGGTCCAGAAGCCCAGAATGCCATTCATAGTATAGGCCATGACATGGCTGAGGGTTGAGATACTTTTGGCCACGCCCCTTTTGCCTAGAAGCCCCTAAAAACATTGAAATAGCATTGGGGGTTTAAATTCGTTAGGCCCCGCCCCTTTGGGTCCAGAAGCCCACAATACCATTCATAGTATAGGCCATGACATGGCTGAGGGTTGAGATACTTTTGGCCACGCCCCTTTTGCCTAGAAGCCCCTAAACCCATTGAAATAGCATTGGGGGTTTAAATTTGTTAGGCCCCGCCCCTTTGGGTTTAGAAGCCCAGAATACCATTCAGAGTATAGGCCATGACATGGCTGAGGGTTGAGATACTTTTGGCCACGCCCCTTTTGCCTAGAAGCCCCTAAACCCATTGAAATAGCATTGGGGGTTTAAATTCGTTAGGCCCCGCCCCTTTGGGTCTAGAAGCCCATAATACCATTCATAGTATAGGCCATGACATGGCTGAGGGTTGAGATACTTTTGGCCACGCCCCTTTTGCCTAGAAGCCCCTAAACTTATTGAAATAGCATTGTGGATTTAAATTAGTTAGGCCCCGCCCCTTTGGGTCCAGAAGCCCAGAATACCATTCAGAGTATAGGCCATGACATGGCTGAGGGTTGAGATACTTTTGGCCACGCCCCTTTTGCCTAGAAGCCCCTAAACCCATTGAAATAGCATTGGGGGGTTTAAATTCGTTAGGCCCCGCCCCTTTGGGTCCAGAAGCCCAGAATACCATTCATAGTATAGGCCATGACATGGCTGAGGGTTGAGATACTTTTGACGACGCCCCTTTTGCCTAGAAGCCCCTAAACCCATTGAAATAGCATTGGGGGTTTAAATTCGTTAGGCCCCGCCCCTTTGGGTCCAGAAGCCCAGAATGCCATTCATAGTATAGGCCATGACATGGCTGAGGGTTGAGATACTTTTGGCCACGCCCCTTTTGCCTAAAAGCCCCTAAACCCATTGAAATAGCATTGGGGGTTTAAATTCGTTAGGCCCCGCCCCTTTGGGTTTAGAAGCCCAGAATACCATTTAGAGTATAGGCCATGACATGGCTGAGGGTTGAGATACTTTTGACCACGCCCCTTTTGCCTAGAAGCCCCTAAACCCATTGAAATAGCATTGGGGGTTTAAATTCGTTAGGCCCCGCCCCTTTGGGTTTAGAAGCCCAGAATACCATTCAGAGTATAGGCCATGACATGGCTGAGGGTTGAGATACTTTTGGCCACGCCCCTTTTGCCTAGAAGCCCCTAAACCCATTGAAATAGCATTGGGGGTTTAAATTCGTTAGGCCCCGCCCCTTTGGGTTTAGAAGCCCAGAATACCATTTAGAGTATAGGCCATGACATGGCTGAGGGTTGAGATACTTTTGACCACGCCCCTTTTGCCTAGAAGCCCCTAAACCCATTGAAATAGCATTGGGGGTTTAAATTCGTTAGGCCCCGCCCCTTTGGGTTTAGAAGCCCAGAATACCATTTAGAGTATAGGCCATGACATGGCTGAGGGTTGAGCTACTTTTGACCACGCCCCTTTTGCCTAGAAGCCCCTAAACCCATTGAAATAGCATTGGGGGTTTAAATTCGTTAGGCCCCGCCCCTTTGGGTTTAGAAGCCCAGAATACCATTCAGAGTATAGGCCATGACATGGCTGAGGGTTGAGATACTTTTGGCCACGCCCCTTTTGCCTAGAAGCCCCTAAACCCATTGAAATAGCATTGGGGGTTTAAATTCGTTAGGCCCCGCCCCTTTGGGTCCAGAATCCCAGAATACCATTCATAGTATAGGCCATGAAATGGCTGAGGGTTGAGATACTTTTGGCCACACCCCTTTTGCCTAGAAGCCCCTAAACCCATTGAAATAGCATTGGGGGTTTAAATTCGTTAGGACCCGCCCCTTTGGGTCCAGAAGCCCAGAATACCATTCAGAGTATAGGCCATGACATGGCTGAGGGTTGAGATACTTTTGGCCACGCCCCTTTTGCCTAGAAGCCCCTAAACCCATTGAAATAGCTTTAAGGATTTAAATTCGTTAGGCCCCGCCCCTTTGGGCCCAGAAGCCCAGAATACCATTCATAGTATAGGCCATGACAAGGCTGAGGGTTGAGATACTTTTGGCCACGCCCCTTTTGCCTAGAAGCCCCTAAACCCATTGAAATAGCATTGGGGGTTTAAATTCGTTAGGACCCGCCCCTTTGGGTCCAGAAGCCCAGAATACCATTCAGAGTATAGTCCATGACATGGCTGAGGGTTGAGATACTTTTGGCCACGCCCCTTTTGCCTAGAAGCCCCTAAACCCATTGAAATAGCATTGGGGGTTTAAATTCGTTAGGCCCCGCCCCTTTGGTCCAGAAGCCCAGAATGACATTCATAGTATAGGCCATGACATGGCTGAGGGTTGAGATACTTTTGACCACGCCCCTTTTGCCTAGAAGCCCCTAAACCCATTGAAATAGCATTGGGGGGTTTAAATTCGTTAGGCCCCGCCCCTTTGGGTCCAGAAGCCCAGAATGCCATTTATAGTATAGGCCATGACATGGCTGAGGGTTGAGATACTTTTGGCCACGCCCCTTTTGCCTAGAAGCCCCTAAACCCATTGAAATAGCATTGGGGGTTTAAATTCGTTAGGACCCGCCCCTTTGGTTCCAGAAGCCCAGAATACCATTCAAGTATAGGCCATGACATGGCTGAGGGTTGAGATACTTTTGGCCATGCCCCTTTTGCCTAGAAGCCCCTAAACCCTTTGAAATAGCATTGGGGGGTTTAAATTCGTTAGGCCCCGCCCCTTTGGGTCCAGAAGCCCAGAATACCATTCATAGTATAGGCCATGACATGGCTGAGGGTTGAGATACTTTTGACCACGCCCCTTTTTCCTAAAAGCCCCTAAACCCATTGAAATAGCATTGGGGATTTAAATTTGTTAGGCCCCGCCCCTTTGGGTCCAGAAGCCCAGAATACCATTCAGAGTATAGGCCATGACATGGCTGAGGGTTGAGATACTTTTGGCCACGCCCCTTTTTCCTAGAAGCCCCTAAACCCATTGAAATAGCATTGGGGGGTTTAAATTCGTTAGGCCCCGCCCCTTTGGGTTCAAAAGCCCAGAATGCCATTCATAGTATAGGCCATGACATGGCTGAGGGTTTAGATACTTTTGGCCACGCCCCTTTTGCCTAGAAGCCCCAAAAACCCTTTGAAATAGCATTGGGGGTTTAAATTCGTTAGGCCCCGCCCCTTTGGGTCCAGAAGCCCAGAATACCATTCAGAGTATAGGCCATGACATGGCTGAGGGTTGAGATACTTTTGGCCAAGCCCCTTTTGCCTAGAAGCCCGTAAACCCATTGAAATAGCATTGGGGGGGTTTAAATTCGTTAGGCCCCGCCCCTTTGGGTCCAGAAGCCCAGAATACCATTCATAGTATAGGCCATGACATGGCTGAGGGTTGAGATACTTTTGGCCACTCCCTTTTTGCCTAGAAGCCCCTAAACCCATTGAAATAGCATTGGGGGTTTAAATTCGTTAGGCCCCGCCCCTTTGGGTCCAGAAGCCCAGAATGCCATTCATAGTATAGGCCATGACATGGCTGAGGGTTGAGATACTTTTGGCCACGCCCCTTTTGCCTAGAAGCCCCTAAACCCATTGAAATAGCATTGGGGGTTTAAATTCGTTAGGACCCGCCCCTTTGGGTCCAGAAGCCCAGAATACCATTCAGAGTATAGACCATGACATGGCTGAGGGTTGAGATACTTTTGACCACGCCCCTTTTGCCTAGAAGCCCCTAAACCCATTGAAATAGCATTGGGGGGGTAAATTCGTTAGGCCCCGCCCCATTTGGGTCCAGAAGCCCAGAATACCATTCATAGTATAGGCCATGACATGGCTGAGGGTTGAGATACTTTTGGCCACGCCCCTTTTGCCTAGAAGCCCCTAAACCCATTGAAATAGCATTGGGGGTTTAAATTCGTTAGGCCCCGCCCCTTTGGGTCCAGAAGCCCAGAATGACATTCATAGTATAGGTCATGACATGGCTGAGGGTTGAGATACTTTTGGCCACGCCACTTTTGCCTAGAAGCCCCGAAACCCATTGAAATAGCATTGGGGGTTTAAATTCGTTAGGCCCCGCCTCTTTGGGTCCAGAAGCCCAGAATACCATTCATACTATAGGCCATGACATGGCTGAGGGTTGAGATACTTTTGGCCACGCCCCTTTTGCCTAGAAGCCCCTAAACCCATTGAAATAGCATTGGGGGTTTAAATTTGTTAGGCCCCGCCCCTTTGGGTCCAGAAGCCCAGAATACCATTCAGAGTAGAGGCCATGACATGGCTGAGGGTTGAGATACTTTTGGCCACGCCCCTTTTGCCTAGAAGCCCCTAAACCCATTGAAATAGCATTGGGGGGTTTAAATTCGTTAGGCCCCGCCTCTTTGGGTCCAGAAGCCCAGAATGCCATTCATAGTATAGGCCATGACATGGCTGAGGGTTGAGATACTTTTGACCACGCCCCTTTTGCCTAGAAGCCCCTAAACCCATTGAAATAGCATTGGGGGGTTTAAATTCGTTAGGCCACGCCCCTTTGGGTCCAGAAGCCCAGAATGCCATTCATAGTATAGGCCATGACATGGCTGAGGGTTGAGATACTTTTGGCCACGCCCCTTTTGCCTAGAAGCCCCTAAACCCATTGAAATAGCATTGGGGGTTTAAATTCGTTAGGACCCGCCCCTTTGGGTCCAGAAGCCCAGAATACCATTCAAGTATAGGCCATGACATTGCTGAGGGTTGAGATACTTTTGGCCACGCCCCTTTTGCCTAGAAGCCCCTAAACCCTTTGAAATAGCATTGGGGGGTTTAAATTCGTTAGGCCCCGCCCCTTTGGGTCCAGAAGCCCAGAATACCATTCATAGTATAGGCCATGACATGGCTGAGGGTTGAGATACTTTTGACCACGCCCCTTTTTCCTAAAAGCCCCTAAACCCATTGAAATAGCATTGGGGGTTTAAATTTGTTAGGCCCCGCCCCTTTGGGTCCAGAAGCCCAGAATACCATTCAGAGTATAGGCCATGACATGGCTGAGGGTTGAGATACTTTTGGCCACGCCCCTTTTTCCTAGAAGCCCCTAAACCCATTGAAATAGCATTGGGGGGTTTAAATTCGTTAGGCCCCGCCCCTTTGGGTTCAAAAGCCCAGAATGCCATTCATAGTATAGGCCATGACATGGCTGAGGGTTGAGATACTTTTGGCCACGCCCCTTTTGCCTAGAAGCCCCAAAAACCCTTTGAAATAGCATTGGGGGTTTAAATTCGTTAGGCCCCGCCCCTTTGGGTCCAGAAGCCCAGAATACCATTCAGAGTATAGGCCATGACATGGCTGAGGGTTGAGATACTTTTGGCCAAGCCCCTTTTGCCTAGAAGCCCGTAAACCCATTGAAATAGCATTGGGGGGGTTTAAATTCGTTAGGCCCCGCCCCATTGGGTCCAGAAGCCCAGAATACCATTCATAGTATAGGCCATGACATGGCTGAGGGTTGAGATACTTTTGGCCACGCCCTTTTTGCCTAGAAGCCCCTAAACCCATTGAAATAGCATTGGGGGTTTAAATTCGTTAGGCCCCGCCCCTTTGGGTCCAGAAGCCCAGAATACCATTCAGAGTATAGTCCATGACATGGCTGAGGGTTGAGATACTTTTGGCCACGCCCCTTTTGCCTAGAAGCCCCTAAACCCATTGAAATAGCATTGGGGGTTTAAATTCGTTAGGCCCCGCCCCTTTGGTCCAGAAGCCCAGAATGACATTCATAGTATAGGCCATGACATGGCTGAGGGTTGAGATACTTTTGGCCACGCCACTTTTGCCTAGAAGCCCCGAAACCCATTGAAATAGCATTGGGGGTTTAAATTCGTTAGGCCCCGCCTCTTTGGGTCCAGAAGCCCAGAATACCATTCATACTATAGGCCATGACATGGCTGAGGGTTGAGATACTTTTGGCCACGCCCCTTTTGCCTAGAAGCCCCTAAACCCATTGAAATAGCATTGGGGGTTTAAATTTGTTAGGCCCCGCCCCTTTGGGTCCAGAAGCCCAGAATACCATTCAGAGTATAGGCCATGACATGGCTGAGGGTTGAGATACTTTTGGCCACGCCCCTTTTGCCTAGAAGCCCCTAAACCCATTGAAATAGCATTGGGGGGTTTAAATTCGTTAGGCCCCGCCTCTTTGGGTCCAGAAGCCCAGAATGCCATTCATAGTATAGGCCATGACATGGCTGAGGGTTGAGATACTTTTGACCACGCCCCTTTTTCCTAAAAGCCCCTAAACCCATTGAAATAGCATTGGGGGTTTAAATTTGTTAGGCCCCGCCCCTTTGGGTCCAGAAGCCCAGAATACCATTCATAGTATAGGCCATGACATGGCTGAGGGTTGAGATACTTTTGGCCACGCCCTTTTTGCCTAGAAGCCCCTAAACCCATTGAAATAGCATTGGGGGTTTAAATTCGTTAGGCCCCGCCCCTTTGGGTCCAGAAGCCCAGAATACCATTCAGAGTATAGTCCATGACATGGCTGAGGGTTGAGATACTTTTGGCCACGCCCCTTTTGCCTAGAAGCCCCTAAACCCATTGAAATAGCATTGGGGGTTTAAATTTGTTAGGCCCCGCCCCTTTGGTCCAGAAGCCCAGAATGACATTCATAGTATAGGCCATGACATGGCTGAGGGTTGAGATACTTTTGGCCACGCCCCTTTTGCCTAGAAGCCCCTAAACCCATTGAAATAGCATTGGGGGTTTAAATTCGTTAGGCCCCGCCCCTTTTGGTCCAGAAGCCCAGAATACCATTCCTACTATCGGTCATGACATGGCTGAGGGTTGAGATACTTTTGGCCACGCCCCTTTTGCCTAGAAGCCCCAAAAACCCTTTGAAATAGCATTGGGGGTTTAAATTCGTTAGGCCCCGCCCCTTTGGGTCCAGAAGCCCAGAATACCATTCAGAGTATAGGCCATGACATGGCTGAGGGTTGAGATACTTTTGGCCAAGCCCCTTTTGCCTAGAAGCCCTTAAACCCATTGAAATAGCATTGGGGGGGTTTAAATTCGTTAGGCCCCGCCCCTTTGGGTCCAGAAGCCCAGAATACCATTCATAGTATAGGCCATGACATGGCTGAGGGTTGAGATACTTTTGGCAACGCCCTTTTTGCCTAGAAGCCCCTAAACCCATTGAAATAGCATTGGGGGTTTAAATTCGTTAGGCCCCGCCCCTTTGGGTCCAGAAGCCCAGAATACCATTCAGAGTATAGGCCATGACATGGCTGAGGGTTGAGATACTTTTGGCCACGCCCCTTTTGCCTAGAAGCCCCTAAACCCATTGAAATAGCATTGGGGGTTTAAATTCGTTAGGCCCCGCCCCTTTGGGTCCAGAATCCCAGAATGCCATTCATAGTATAGGCCATGACATGGCTGAGGGTTGAGATACTTTTGGCCACGCCCCTTTTGCCTAGAAGCCCCTAAACCCATTGAAATAGCATTGGGGGTTTAAATTCGTTAGGCCCCGCCCCTTTGGGTCCAGAAGCCCAGAATACCATTCCTACTATCGGCCATGACATGGCTGAGGGTTGAGATACTTTTGGCCACGCCCCTTTTGCCTAGAAGCCCCAAAAACCCTTTGAAATAGCATTGGGGGTTTAAATTCGTTAGGCCCCGCCCCTTTGGGTCCAGAAGCCCAGAATACCATTCAGAGTATAGGCCATGACATGGCTGAGGGTTGAGATACTTTTGGCCAAGCCCCTTTTGCCTAGAAGCCCGTAAACCCATTGAAATAGCATTGGGGGGGTTTAAATTCGTTAGGCCCCGCCACTTTGGGTCCAGAAGCCCAGAATACCATTCATAGTATAGGCCATGACATGGCTGAGGGTTGAGATACTTTTGGCAACGCCCTTTTTGCCTAGAAGCCCCTAAACCCATTGAAATAGCATTGGGGGTTTAAATTCGTTAGGCCCCGCCCCTTTGGGTCCAGAAGCCCAGAATACCATTCAGAGTATAGGCCATGACATGGCTGAGGGTTGAGATACTTTTGGCCACGCCCCTTTTGCCTAGAAGCCCCTAAACCCATTTAAATAGCATTGGGGGTTTAAATTCGTTAGGCCCCGCCCCTTTGGGTCCAGAAGCCCAGAATGCCATTCATAGTATAGGCCATGACATGGCTGAGGGTTGAGATACTTTTGGCCACGCCCCTTTTGCCTAGAAGCCCCTAAACCCATTGAAATAGCATTGGGGGTTTAAATTCGTTAGGCCCCGCCTCTTTGGGTCCAGAAGCCCAGAATACCATTCATACTATAGGCCATGACATGGCTGAGGGTTGAGATACTTTTGGCCACGCCCCTTTTGCCTAGAAGCCCCTAAACCCATTGAAATAGCATTGGGGGTTTAAATTTGTTAGGCCCCGCCCCTTTGGGTCCAAAAGCCCAGAATACCATTCAGAGTAGAGGCCATGACATGGCTGAGGGTTGAGATACTTTTGGCCACGCCCCTTTTGCCTAGAAGCCCCAAAAACCCTTTGAAATAACATTGGGGGTTTAAATTCGTTAGGCCCCGCCCTTTGGGTCCAGAAGCCCAGAATACCATTCAGAGTATAGGCCATGACATGGCTGAGGGTTGAGATACTTTTGGCCAAGCCCCTTTTGCCTAGAAGCCCGTAAACCCATTGAAATAGCATTGGGGGGGGTTTAAATTCGTTAGGCCCCGCCCCTTTGGGTCCAGAAGCCCAGAATACCATTCATAGTATAGGCCATGACATGGCTGAGGGTTGAGATACTTTTGGCCACGCCCTTTTTGCCTAGAAGCCCCTAAACCCATTGAAATAGCATTGGGGGTTTAAATTCGTTAGGCCCCGCCCCTTTGGGTCCTGAAGCCCAGAATACCATTCAGAGTATAGTCCATGACATGGCTGAGGGTTGAGATACTTTTGGCCACGCCCCTTTTGCCTAGAAGCCCCTAAACCCATTGAAATAGCATTGGGGGTTTAAATTCGTTAGGCCCCGCCCCTTTGGTCCAGAAGCCCAGAATGACATTCATAGTATAGGCCATGACATGGCTGAGGGTTGAGATACTTTTGGCCACGCCACTTTTGCCTAGAAGCCCCGAAACCCATTGAAATAGCATTGGGGTTTAAATTCGTTAGGCCCCGCCTCTTTGGGTCCAGAAGCCCAGAATACCATTCATACTATAGGCCATGACATGGCTGAGGGTTGAGATACTTTTGACCACGCCCCCTTTTTCCTAAAAGCCCCTAAACCCATTGAAATAGCATTGGGGATTTAAATTTGTTAGGCCCCGCCCCTTTGGGTCCAGAAGCCCAGAATACCATTCAGAGTATAGGCCATGACATGGCTGAGGGTTGAGATACTTTTGGCCACGCCCCTTTTTCCTAGAAGCCCCTAAACCCATTGAAATAGCATTGGGGGGTTTAAATTCGTTAGGCCCCGCCCCTTTGGGTTCAAAAGCCCAGAATGCCATTCATAGTATAGGCCATGACATGGCTGAGGGTTGAGATACTTTTGGCCACGCCCCTTTTGCCTAGAAGCCCCAAAAACCCTTTGAAATAGCATTGGGGGTTTAAATTCGTTAGGCCCCGCCCCTTTGGGTCCAGAAGCCCAGAATACCATTCAGAGTAATAGGCCATGACATGGCTGAGGGTTGAGATACTTTTGGCCAAGCCCCTTTTGCCTAGAAGCCCGTAAACCCATTGAAATAGCATTGGGGGGGTTTAAATTCGTTAGGCCCCGCCCCTTTGGGTCCAGAAGCCCAGAATACCATTCATAGTATAGGCCATGACATGGCTGAGGGTTGAGATACTTTTGGCCACTCCCTTTTTGCCTAGAAGCCCCTAAACCCATTGAAATAGCATTGGGGGTTTAAATTCGTTAGGCCCCGCCCCTTTGGGTCCAGAAGCCCAGAATGCCATTCATAGTATAGGCCATGACATGGCTGAGGGTTGAGATACTTTTGGCCACGCCCCTTTTGCCTAGAAGCCCTAAACCCATTGAAATAGCATTGGGGGTTTAAATTCGTTAGGACCCGCCCCTTTGGGTCCAGAAGCCCAGAATACCATTCAGAGTATAGACCATGACATGGCTGAGGGTTGAGATACTTTTGACCACGCCCCTTTTGCCTAGAAGCCCCTAAACCCATTGAAATAGCATTGGGGGGTTAAATTCGTTAGGCCCCGCCCCATTTGGGTCCAGAAGCCCAGAATACCATTCATAGTATAGGCCATGACATGGCTGAGGGTTGAGATACTTTTGGCCACGCCCCTTTTGCCTAGAAGCCCCTAAACCCATTGAAATAGCATTGGGGGTTTAAATTCGTTAGGCCCCGCCCCTTTGGGTCCAGAAGCCCAGAATGACATTCATAGTATAGGTCATGACATGGCTGAGGGTTGAGATACTTTTGGCCACGCCCCTTTTGCCTAGAAGCCCCTAAACCCATTGAAATAGCATTGGGGGTTTAAATTCGTTAGGCCCCGCCTCTTTGGGTCCAGAAGCCCAGAATACCATTCATACTATAGGCCATGACATGGCTGAGGGTTGAGATACTTTTGGCCACGCCCCTTTTGCCTAGAAGCCCCTAAACCCATTGAAATAGCATTGGGGGTTTAAATTTGTTAGGCCCCGCCCCTTTGGGTCCAGAAGCCCAGAATACCATTCAGAGTAGAGGCCATGACATGGCTGAGGGTTGAGATACTTTTGGCCACGCCCCTTTTGCCTAGAAGCCCCTAAACCCATTGAAATAGCATTGGGGGGTTTAAATTCGTTAGGCCCCGCCTCTTTGGGTCCAGAAGCCCAGAATGCCATTCATAGTATAGGCCATGACATGGCTGAGGGTTGAGATACTTTTGACCACGCCCCTTTTGCCTAGAAGCCCCTAAACCCATTGAAATAGCATTGGGGGGTTTAAATTCGTTAGGCCACGCCCCTTTGGGTCCAGAAGCCCAGAATGCCATTCATAGTATAGGCCATGACATGGCTGAGGGTTGAGATACTTTTGGCCACGCCCCTTTTGCCTAGAAGCCCCTAAACCCATTGAAATAGCATTGGGGGTTTAAATTCGTTAGGACCCGCCCCTTTGGGTCCAGAAGCCCAGAATACCATTCAAGTATAGGCCATGACATTGCTGAGGGTTGAGATACTTTTGGCCACGCCCCTTTTGCCTAGAAGCCCCTAAACCCTTTGAAATAGCATTGGGGGGTTTAAATTCGTTAGGCCCCGCCCCTTTGGGTCCAGAAGCCCAGAATACCATTCATAGTATAGGCCATGACATGGCTGAGGGTTGAGATACTTTTGACCACGCCCCTTTTTCCTAAAAGCCCCTAAACCCATTGAAATAGCATTGGGGTTTAAATTTGTTAGGCCCCGCCCCTTTGGGTCCAGAAGCCCAGAATACCATTCAGAGTATAGGCCATGACATGGCTGAGGGTTGAGATACTTTTGGCCACGCCCCTTTTTCCTAGAAGCCCCTAAACCCATTGAAATAGCATTGGGGGGTTTAAATTCGTTAGGCCCCGCCCCTTTGGGTTCAAAAGCCCAGAATGCCATTCATAGTATAGGCCATGACATGGCTGAGGGTTGAGATACTTTTGGCCACGCCCCTTTTGCCTAGAAGCCCCAAAAACCCTTTGAAATAGCATTGGGGGTTTAAATTCGTTAGGCCCCGCCCCTTTGGGTCCAGAAGCCCAGAATACCATTCAGAGTATAGGCCATGACATGGCTGAGGGTTGAGATACTTTTGGCCAAGCCCCTTTTGCCTAGAAGCCCGTAAACCCATTGAAATAGCATTGGGGGGGTTTAAATTCGTTAGGCCCCGCCCCATTGGGTCCAGAAGCCCAGAATACCATTCAGAGTATAGTCCATGACATGGCTGAGGGTTGAGATACTTTTGGCCACGCCCCTTTTGCCTAGAAGCCCCTAAACCCATTGAAATAGCATTGGGGGTTTAAATTCGTTAGGCCCCGCCCCTTTGGTCCAGAAGCCCAGAATGACATTCATAGTATAGGCCATGACATGGCTGAGGGTTGAGATACTTTTGGCCACGCCACTTTTGCCTAGAAGCCCCGAAAACCATTGAAATAGCATTGGGGGTTTAAATTCGTTAGGCCCCGCCTCTTTGGGTCCAGAAGCCCAGAATACCATTCATACTATAGGCCATGACATGGCTGAGGGTTGAGATACTTTTGGCCACGCCCCTTTTGCCTAGAAGCCCCTAAACCCATTGAAATAGCATTGGGGGTTTAAATTTGTTAGGCCCCGCCCCTTTGGGTCCAGAAGCCCAGAATACCATTCAGAGTATAGGCCATGACATGGCTGAGGGTTGAGATACTTTTGGCCACGCCCCTTTTGCCTAGAAGCCCCTAAACCCATTGAAATAGCATTGGGGGGTTTAAATTCGTTAGGCCCCGCCTCTTTGGGTCCAGAAGCCCAGAATGCCATTCATAGTATAGGCCATGACATGGCTGAGGGTTGAGATACTTTTGACCACGCCCCTTTTGCCTAGAAGCCCCTAAACCCATTGAAATAGCATTGGGGGGTTTAAATTCGTTAGGCCACGCCCCTTTGGGTCCAGAAGCCCAGAATGCCATTCATAGTATAGGCCATGACATGGCTGAGGGTTGAGATACTTTTGGCCACGCCCCTTTTGCCTAGAAGCCCCTAAACCCATTGAAATAGCATTGGGGGTTTAAATTCGTTAGGACCCGCCCCTTTGGGTCCAGAAGCCCAGAATACCATTCAAGTATAGGCCATGACATTGCTGAGGGTTGAGATACTTTTGGCCACGCCCCTTTTGCCTAGAAGCCCCTAAACCCTTTGAAATAGCATTGGGGGGTTTAAATTCGTTAGGCCCCGCCCCTTTGGGTCCAGAAGCCCAGAATACCATTCATAGTATAGGCCATGACATGGCTGAGGGTTGAGATACTTTTGACCACGCCCCTTTTTCCTAAAAGCCCCTAAACCCATTGAAATAGCATTGGGGGTTTAAATTTGTTAGGCCCCGCCCCTTTGGGTCCAGAAGCCCAGAATACCATTCAGAGTATAGGCCATGACATGGCTGAGGGTTGAGATACTTTTGGCCACGCCCCTTTTTCCTAGAAGCCCCTAAACCCATTGAAATAGCATTGGGGGGTTTAAATTCGTTAGGCCCCGCCCCTTTGGGTTCAAAAGCCCAGAATGCCATTCATAGTATAGGCCATGACATGGCTGAGGGTTGAGATACTTTTGGCCACGCCCCTTTTGCCTAGAAGCCCCAAAAACCCTTTGAAATAGCATTGGGGGTTTAAATTCGTTAGGCCCCGCCCCTTTGGGTCCAGAAGCCCAGAATACCATTCAGAGTATAGGCCATGACATGGCTGAGGGTTGAGATACTTTTGGCCACGCCCTTTTTGCCTAGAAGCCCCTAAACCCATTGAAATAGCATTGGGGGTTTAAATTCGTTAGGCCCCGCCCCTTTGGGTCCAGAAGCCCAGAATACCATTCAGAGTATAGTCCATGACATGGCTGAGGGTTGAGATACTTTTGGCCACGCCCCTTTTGCCTAGAAGCCCCTAAACCCATTGAAATAGCATTGGGGGTTTAAATTCGTTAGGCCCCGCCCCTTTGGTCCAGAAGCCCAGAATGACATTCATAGTATAGGCCATGACATGGCTGAGGGTTGAGATACTTTTGGCCACGCCACTTTTGCCTAGAAGCCCCGAAACCCATTGAAATAGCATTGGGGGTTTAAATTCGTTAGGCCCCGCCTCTTTGGGTCCAGAAGCCCAGAATACTATTCATACTATAGGCCATGACATGGCTGAGGGTTGAGATACTTTTGGCCACGCCCCTTTTGCCTAGAAGCCCCTAAACCCATTGAAATAGCATTGGGGGTTTAAATTTGTTAGGCCCCGCCCCTTTGGGTCCAGAAGCCCAGAATACCATTCAGAGTATAGGCCATGACATGGCTGAGGGTTGAGATACTTTTGGCCACGCCCCTTTTGCCTAGAAGCCCCTAAACCCATTGAAATAGCATTGGGGGGTTTAAATTCGTTAGGCCCCGCCTCTTTGGGTCCAGAAGCCCAGAATGCCATTCATAGTATAGGCCATGACATGGCTGAGGGTTGAGATACTTTTGACCACGCCCCTTTTGCCTAGAAGCCCCTAAACCCATTGAAATAGCATTGGGGGGTTAAAATTCGTTAGGCCACGCCCCTTTGGGTCCAGAAGCCCAGAATGCCATTCATAGTATAGGCCATGACATGGCTGAGGGTTGAGATACTTTTGGCCACGCCCCTTTTGCCTAGAAGCCCCTAAACCCATTGAAATAGCATTGGGGGTTTAAATTCGTTAGGACCCGCCCCTTTGGGTCCAGAAGCCCAGAATACCATTCAAGTATAGGCCATGACATTGCTGAGGGTTGAGATACTTTTGGCCACGCCCCTTTTGCCTAGAAGCCCCTAAACCCTTTGAAATAGCATTGGGGGGTTTAAATTCGTTAGGCCCCGCCCCTTTGGGTCCAGAAGCCCAGAATACCATTCATAGTATAGGCCATGACATGGCTGAGGGTTGAGATACTTTTGACCACGCCCCTTTTTCCTAAAAGCCCCTAAACCCATTGAAATAGCATTGGGGGTTTAAATTTGTTAGGCCCCGCCCCTTTGGGTCCAGAAGCCCAGAATACCATTCAGAGTATAGGCCATGACATGGCTGAGGGTTGAGATACTTTTGGCCACGCCCCTTTTTCCTAGAAGCCCCTAAACCCATTGAAATAGCATTGGGGGGTTTAAATTCGTTAGGCCCCGCCCCTTTGGGTTCAAAAGCCCAGAATGCCATTCATAGTATAGGCCATGACATGGCTGAGGGTTGAGATACTTTTGGCCACGCCCCTTTTGCCTAGAAGCCCCAAAAACCCTTTGAAATAGCATTGGGGGTTTAAATTCGTTAGGCCCCGCCCCTTTGGGTCCAGAAGCCCAGAATACCATTCAGAGTATAGGCCATGACATGGCTGAGGGTTGAGATACTTTTGGCCAAGCCCCTTTTGCCTAGAAGCCCGTAAACCCATTGAAATAGCATTGGGGGGGTTTAAATTCGTTAGGCCCCGCCCCATTGGGTCCAGAAGCCCAGAATACCATTCATAGTATAGGCCATGACATGGCTGAGGGTTGAGATACTTTTGGCCACGCCCTTTTTGCCTAGAAGCCCCTAAACCCATTGAAATAGCATTGGGGGTTTAAATTCGTTAGGCCCCGCCCCTTTGGGTCCAGAAGCCCAGAATACCATTCAGAGTATAGTCCATGACATGGCTGAGGGTTGAGATACTTTTGGCCACGCCCCTTTTGCCTAGAAGCCCCTAAACCCATTGAAATAGCATTGGGGGTTTAAATTCGTTAGGCCCCGCCCCTTTGGTCCAGAAGCCCAGAATGACATTCATAGTATAGGCCATGACATGGCTGAGGGTTGAGATACTTTTGGCCACGCCACTTTTGCCTAGAAGCCCCGAAACCCATTGAAATAGCATTGGGGGTTTAAATTCGTTAGGCCCCGCCTCTTTGGGTCCAGAAGCCCAGAATACCATTCATACTATAGGCCATGACATGGCTGAGGGTTGAGATACTTTTGGCCACGCCCCTTTTGCCTAGAAGCCCCTAAACCCATTGAAATAGCATTGGGGGTTTAAATTTGTTAGGCCCCGCCCCTTTGGGTCCAGAAGCCCAGAATACCATTCAGAGTATAGGCCATGACATGGCTGAGGGTTGAGATACTTTTGGCCACGCCCCTTTTGCCTAGAAGCCCCTAAACCCATTGAAATAGCATTGGGGGGTTTAAATTCGTTAGGCCCCGCCTCTTTGGGTCCAGAAGCCCAGAATGCCATTCATAGTATAGGCCATGACATGGCTGAGGGTTGAGATACTTTTGACCACGCCCCTTTTGCCTAGAAGCCCCTAAACCCATTGAAATAGCATTGGGGGGTTTAAATTCGTTAGGCCCCGCCCCTTTGGGTCCAGAAGCCCAGAATGCCATTCATAGTATAGGCCATGACATGGCTGAGGGTTGAGATACTTTTGGCCACGCCCCTTTTGCCTAGAAGCCCCTAAACCCATTGAAATAGCATTGGGGGTTTAAATTCGTTAGGACCCGCCCCTTTGGGTCCAGAAGCCCAGAATACCATTCAAGTATAGGCCATGACATGGCTGAGGGTTGAGATACTTTTGGCCATGCCCCTTTTGCCTAGAAGCCCCTAAACCCTTTGAAATAGCATTGGGGGGTTTAAATTCGTTAGGCCCCGCCCCTTTGGGTCCAGAAGCCCAGAATACCATTCATAGTATAGGCCATGACATGGCTGAGGGTTGAGATACTTTTGACCACGCCCCTTTTTCCTAAAAGCCCCTAAACCCATTGAAATAGCATTGGGGGTTTAAATTTGTTAGGCCCCGCCCCTTTGGGTCCAGAAGCCCAGAATACCATTCATAGTATAGGCCATGACATGGCTGAGGGTTGAGATACTTTTGGCCACGCCCTTTTTGCCTAGAAGCCCCTAAACCCATTGAAATAGCATTGGGGGTTTAAATTCGTTAGGCCCCGCCCCTTTGGGTCCAGAAGCCCAGAATACCATTCAGAGTATAGTCCATGACATGGCTGAGGGTTGAGATACTTTTGGCCACGCCCCTTTTGCCTAGAAGCCCCTAAACCCATTGAAATAGCATTGGGGGTTTAAATTTGTTAGGCCCCGCCCCTTTGGTCCAGAAGCCCAGAATGACATTCATAGTATAGGCCATGACATGGCTGAGGGTTGAGATACTTTTGGCCACGCCCCTTTTGCCTAGAAGCCCCTAAACCCATTGAAATAGCATTGGGGGTTTAAATTCGTTAGGCCCCGCCCCTTTGGGTCCAGAAGCCCAGAATACCATTCCTACTATCGGCCATGACATGGCTGAGGGTTGAGATACTTTTGGCCACGCCCCTTTTGCCTAGAAGCCCCAAAAACCCTTTGAAATAGCATTGGGGGTTTAAATTCGTTAGGCCCCGCCCCTTTGGGTCCAGAAGCCCAGAATACCATTCAGAGTATAGGCCATGACATGGCTGAGGGTTGAGATACTTTTGGCCAAGCCCCTTTTGCCTAGAAGCCCGTAAACCCATTGAAATAGCATTGGGGGGGTTTAAATTCGTTAGGCCCCGCCCCTTTGGGTCCAGAAGCCCAGAATACCATTCATAGTATAGGCCATGACATGGCTGAGGGTTGAGATACTTTTGGCAACGCCCTTTTTGCCTAGAAGCCCCTAAACCCATTGAAATAGCATTGGGGGTTTAAA